>NW_022738478.1:141971-191104 GCF_011630105.1 Anneissia japonica
GATGTGAACATGTATCTACCAAGAAGCGCCTCTTTACGGCTGCTAGGTAGTCATGGACCACGCCCATACGCAATTCAGCACAATGACGCTGCAAGTTATGGGTTATTCTCCTACCTTTACCTTTACCTTTTGCTGGTTCTGGTAGTGGAACAAGTCTTCTCAGATTCAGGACTATAACCTCATCTTTCAAGACGAGTAGGGGGTTACCCCGGTGTACTGATCTATATAGCCCCTGTTACCCTGTGGTTATTAGATCATTATGTTCTTTTCAGGATGTACCTATGTAAACATAATCACAGGTCAAATAAGACAGGCTATTGTCTTAATTGTTCCAAAAATTCTTACAATCTTAAGACCTAGCATATGTAAATAGTTTATTGTGTCCAAGATTCCCAGTTTTCAATACTTCATTCCCATTTTTCTAGGTAAGAAAACAGACTCCTGGATGGGGATAGACTTGGTTGAGGGCGTGAAGCAGTCTGTGATGAGTACAGAGGTGGAGGAGATTTCTTGTCCGTCCTCGAATGCAAACACTCTATATATTGGCAGGACCGAGTTCATCGTCACTGTCTTTGATAGCGAGACCAAAGAAAAACTGTAAATATTGGTTTTTTTATATTCTTGTTTATTACGTTTTATTTATAGTTTGTTTAAATACATATTTTTTTAATGGTTTCTAATTTTCTCTTTGGAAGGTGGAACGTAACTTATTTAGATTATTCAGCACATGTGGCCACAGACAACACAGACTATGGTAAGACTTGATTTTTTATTACTTGTTTTTATGAAACCTTTATAATTATATCAACAGTTTAATTATTCAAATAGTTATCAGGGAATAAATACAGGGTTTGGGTGATAGATATTTTAAGGATGGGTGATAAAGGGTGGGTAGAGGGCCATGAAATTAGCTTTTAGACTGGGTGGAAAACTTCAAGGCTGGGTGGCCCCGCCCACCATAACTACATCCATGGGAATATGAATTAAAAAATTTAATAATTAAGGTGTATTAAATATTGTTTACTTTTTTCTACTCTTAAACAGGTCTAACATATTTCACATCAGTCACCGAGGGCTCACTAGTTGTTCTAGACAATCACAATGGTGCGCTGTTGTGGGAAGGTATCTATGACTCACCTGTCGTTGGCCTGTATACCCCAAGACACGACGGCTTGACCAAAGTCCCATTTACACCAGTTGCCCCAAGTACCTTAGCTCACCTCCAAGGTGGAAGTAGGGAATTCCCCTTATGGCGGGAGAGACTTCTAGAGTTTAGCAGAACACAAAATGAACAAGATCATCTGTTGTAAGTAACTGAGAATTCTCTAGAATTTTTATTTTCTAGTATTTATTTTTGTTAGAAAATATGCGTCCTAATTTTGTCGCTGCATACCAAAGTTACAGTATGCCTTTTTCTTGTTACCTATACTTGAAATCTCTGCTTTAATTTCTGTTTTCTTTTATTTCAAGCTCCTTTGCATTTTAATGCTATAAAAATCCTATTATTTGTCTACAGGCCTACTTTGTTTATTGGAGAGCATAGCTATGGTGTGTACGCCTTGCCAGCAATGGTAGCCAAAGGAAGTGTTCCAGTCATGGTAAGGATACTGGTCTTTGTGTTGGAGCATTTTGGTTATTAAGGTGTTTTATAAATTTTAGGCTATGTTCAGACACAACAAGTTACGCCAGCATAATGTTAATTGAGTGGTATGAAATTGTGCTTGGCATAGCGAATGCCAGTATTAATGCACAATCACTGGTGTATGGTAATCCACCAGTAGACCCCAGATTGGCATACACCACTGAGTTACAACAGTCATGCATCAATGATTTTGAACCCGGACCAAGATTTGACCAATCACAAGAGCATATCTGTAAAAAGTGTGATTACAAATACCAGAGAGGAATAATAAATGAATAATAATTAGTAATTTTAAGATAATTTTCCTCTCCAGTAATTCCTAAATACCTGTCCAGACTATCAATTTTATTTGACAAAAACATGTGACATGCCTAAATATGGTCATGATGACATCACATCATGACCATATATAGGCACATCATGACTCTGTATGGGCATACATTTTTGATTGACAGATGACAAGTCTACCACAGTTAGAAGGCCCCGGTGTCCATGACACAATTGCTAGTGTATTGACAGTGGATGTAGACTTACCCAACCCACTAGATCTGAAGCTTGAACCAGTTAAGACATTATTACTTGGTAAGTAAGCCTTACCTTATTCATATTTAATTACTCAAAATTAATAAAGTCAGTTATTCAAATATGTAGAACATTGACAATACACACAGGCTGCTCGCCTAGCTTTATGCATTGCAACTGGACAAGCTGTTCGCAGACCTATATATATGCGCTGCCTGGGAATTTTTTGTAATAAGCATATGTGGCAAAGACAAGCCAAACCAGTCACTCGTCGCAAATCCTGTTTCAGAGAAAATGGCCAAAACATGCTAAAATGTCAAATTTTAAAAAATCTATTTTTTGCACTAAACTAACCTTTATATATCTACACACCATTCTATGCAGTTATTTTCCTCATTTTCAATGTTAAAACAACACTTTTTAAGGATTTAAAGATAGTGATAGTGATTGTTCTTTAAACAGCTCTATGTTTAAACGCTTGTAACTTCATAAGGAAATGTCCGATTTGAATGATTTTTTAACCATTTCATAGCTATTATTTTACTCTCCAACACTGTATTAATAACACAAAATCGATTTTTGCGGCGAGTGACTGGTTTGGTTTGTCTTTGCCACATATAGATAACATTTGTTCTCGCAGACTACAGAATACTTTTTTCTGCTGACATGTAGAATTTTTAAATAGGATTTTTGAGGCTCTGACTCTAAACACACTTTTTAAACCAATAATTCTAGTACATATACAAAGACAGTTATTCTTATATCATATTTTTCGTAGGATACCATGAAGTGCCAAAAGATTCTGGAATAACAATAAGTCAAGATCAGAAACCCAAGCCTGATGTGATCGTCTCCACTACTACTGTAATGCCAGAGCAGGTGCAGCACCCACAGGCAGTGGCCAACAATAATCTACCACACAAGAAGCCTAGCAATGTGGACATTCCCAATCAATCAGCTAAGCCTGGATTTGAAGATGTCTACCAGTCCAGTAGTTATAGACAACCCCATAAAGCACCTGGCAGTGAATCATACCAGTTTGGGCTGAGTGACTCTGCCTTCATGGGCGGCATTGTGACCTTAGTAATCGGCCTTGCCTTGATTGTATATTGTTTACCAAGGGTATGTATACTCTCAGGATCACAAATATATTTTTTTGTTATAAATCAAATGACCTAAATAGGATTTTTTCACTGACCCAAATAGAGTTACTAAAGCCCTGTACCATCAAGTTTTATTTGACAAAAACATGTGACATGCCTAAATATGGTCATGATGACATCACATCACCATATTATATAGGCACATCATGACTGTATATGGGCAGAACTTTACAGGGCTTGGCAGTGTCTGTTTTTCTTAAATAGATATTACATGTAACTGCATGCTAATATAGTATAATACATACCCCAAGTATCGAAATGCACGCCATCGTGTCGGGATTCAATATTTCGACATTAATTATGTCATCATCAGGCTAATGCATGCTAATGTTACACAAATGCACCTCCACATGTACGCAGTGATTATGTATAAATTATTCTCTTCTCTAGCCACTCATCATTGTGTCTCAGCAACCACGTTCAGCCCAGACTTCCACAGGGTCATTGCAGGGTTCAGCAGAGGACAAAGATGCCATACCAAAAGGCTTTGTTAAAGTGGGAAAGATTTTGTTCAATCCTAAAGACGTTCTAGGACAAGGTTGTGAAGGAACTTTTGTCTTCAGGTAAGAACCAGCTTCATGTTGGTATTTAAGATTCTTGCTATCTAGTCCCAGGACCCAGTAGATTGCTGGTTAAGATGTTTGATCACAAAACTCTGTGGAGTGGTGGTGCAGTCTAGTGTTTAAAAAGCTCACCTAGATTGATGGGGAATGGCTCTGTCTTGGATGTTTACCATCGGTTTCAATTCATTTCACCATCTACCACCTCTCAATTTTCAATTTCCTCCTCTCCTTTGCCATTATTTCCTATGTTATTCCTGCTATAAGATCATTTTTCGATTTCTTCCCATGTCATTTCTATTATCTGTAAGTGAAACAAAAATGATCTTTTAAAATCACCAATTATTTTTTTTATTGATGCTTTCAGGGGTCGATTTGATAACCGTGATGTCGCAGTGAAGAGGATCTTACCAGAATGTTTCAGTTTTGCAGATAGAGAAGTAGATTTACTACGAGAATCAGATGAGCACCCAGGGGTCATCAGATACTTCTGTATGGTATGTTCAACATTTCCATAGGAATGGGCTGTACCTTGAGGGTTAAAATGCTTGCCTTTCTGTGTACCAAGTCATGTGACACCAGAATATTTTCTTGTGACTTAAAGGTGGTTACTCACTGCGTGTGACGGCGACGTGGAGACTCGGACCCAATGAATCGTCTTTTTAATGAAAATATTCATGCAGACAAAATGATACAGATGATAGGTGCAACATTCTAGGACGTACCTTAAAGAATGAAAATAATTAAATTAAATTTATGCTGGTTAATTACTCATTTATGTATTTGCCTTCCATACTTATTCATTTAATTGCCTTCCATATATGCAGGAGGAAGATCTTCAGTTTCGTTACATTGCCCTTGAGCTGTGTGCAGCCACAGTTCAAGACTATGTCAAAGACCAGAGCAAGTATGAGATGCTAAGCCCTACAGAATTGCTCCAGCAAGCCACATCTGGCCTAGCTCATCTCCACTCTTTAAATATAGGTAAGTTCAGTCATGTCTTTCCTGCATTTCCAGGCAGTTATCAGATGTCAATCTCTATGATATACTTCTCAGGACACACTACATATTCCGAGGTGTTCACTCAAAATAACTGTTACAGATTCTCTGTCGTAATGAGAATATACGAGACTGGAATTGAATCCCTAAGGAACCTGCAACATTACATGATAAAGAAAAGTTCAAGACAGCTGTAATTAATTATATGAAGAATCATCTATAGTCCAGAAGCTACCTGTGCCACCACCCCTCCTCACTTTGCTGCTTTTAAAGGCGTTGATCCAGATCCATTCTAATGTACTTTTTTATTTATTTTTATTCCAAGTGCATCGTGATGTGAAGCCACACAATGTCCTAATTTCCATGCCAGATAAATTTGGAAAGATCAAAGCAATGATTTCAGACTTTGGTCTCTGTAAGAAGCTAGCCGCCGGTCGCCATTCCTTCTCAAGGAGGTCAGGAGTTGCTGGGACAGAAGGTTGGATAGCACCAGAGATGTTAACTGGAACCGATAGAACTGTAAGTTCCATCTTCAAATTTGTCTTACTCTTTGTTTAGCCCTTAAGTAATAGCTTTTGCAGCTCATAGTCAGTCAAAATATTCAGCCACTGGCACCATGCATGGTTATCCTATAAACAATGCCTCCCAGAAGTTTTCTCTTCTATTGGGATTGGTAAAGCTAAATAATGCTAAATACTATTGTGCACACAATGACAATGGAAGAAAACCCCCCCTTGTTATGGATAGATAATTAAATGTGATTTTTATTTTGCAGACAACTAGAGTAGATATATTCTCCCTAGGCTGTGTCTTCTATTATGTCCTCTCCAAAGGAAAGCATCTGTTTGGAGAGTCTATACATCGCCAAGCTAACATTCTGTCTGGCACTTACAATCTAGATCATCTAAATGCAGGTAAGAAATGTGATTGAGTAGAGAAGGAACATGCTAGTACAGCTGTAAGTTCTGGGTTCGAGTCCTGTGAAACACTTTTTACATGACTAACTTCACTTAATTCTCAAAGAATTTTATCTGGTTCCACAAGTATAGTAGAAAGGCCTTTGGATCTATTTGGCTTCTCCAGACACAATTGCCTGTTTGGTTTTAAAATATGACATTTCCTTCTTCTAGATGACTATGTTTCTAAGGAGCTCATTAGTAAGATGGTGTATCCAGAGTGCAGTAAAAGGCCACAAGCAAATGCCATTCTTCAACACCCATTCTTTTGGAGTGAAGATAAACAATTAAGATTCTTCCAGGTGTGTATATTCAAAACAGCGCCCCCTCAAGTTTGATAACTTTAAGCTTGCATTATTCCTTTTTTAATAAGCCAATTCGTATTATGAATTGTGCATGCCCATATCCAAGGTCAGTCAACATAAACATAAATTGTGTGTATCTCGCTTGACCTTCATAGGAGCATACGCAGTTCAATTATGAATTTGTTCTTCTTTAATGCGCCCATTGATTGCTAATATCATAATCGTTCATTTTACAAATTTCTTTTTTCAGGATGTTAGTGATAGAATAGAAAAGGAATCTGTTGACTGCCCGTTATTAGTCTGTCTCGAATCAAATACATCAGTAGTTTTAAAAGGTGACTGGAGGCAGAATATAACAGTTGAATTACAAACAGACCTTCGCAAGTTCAGGTCATATAAAGGGACGTCCATCCGGGATTTACTACGTGCAATGCGAAATAAGGTAACATGGTACCTGTGAATTTACAGCTACAGTGCACTCTCCAATTCGAGACCCCTCTAATTTGAGACCACATATTCAGAGGACCAAATTACAATCTTCAATCTATTAATGCTAAAATAACCCTCTATGTGGAGACCGAACCCAGAGACCACCCCAAATATTCAGGTCCCAAATGTGGTCTTGAATTGGAAGGCAAACTATTATAATTGATTAATATTTCAATAACTTAATTGTTGATATTAACTTGTAGGTCCTACTCATTTATGTATAATTACGACACTACATTATAGATGCTGTTCAAACCAATTGAGTTTTTACAAATTGTAGATAATACTTATTTCTTTATTGTTGACAGAAACATCATTACAGGGAACTACCTGAAGAGGTAAAAGAGACATTGGGTACCATACCAGACCAATTTGTGCAGTATTTTACGTCACGATTCCCACGACTACTCCTGCACGTGTACCGTGTAATGGAGATATGCCGCTTTGAGAGCATCTTCCAGAAATACTACTTCCTAGGAGGTCAAATAAATGGGCCGTGCAGCTGATCGGGCCACGTTGTTCTTATAGGGACCGCACTATGCAGATGAGAGGCACGCTGTGCGATGGCATCCGTGCTATTTAGACAATGACTAAAATGTGTGTGAGAGGACCATGCCATTCGGATGAGAACCACACTGTGCGATGGCATCATCCATTCTATTTAGACCAAATTGTCCATGTTGGGGCCACGACAGTGCAATGTCGATGAGGACCAGACTATACTTAAATACAAGTTTCCTTTTAGGTACGTAGGTTGTACTGCCCTCTAGGGTTAACAGTAATGAAGCATCATACATGCTATTTAGACAGTGACCAAACTGTGCATGAGAGGGTGATGGCAATGCAATATCGATGAGGACCAGACTGTGCTTAAAAACAAGTGAACTTAGCTGAGTATGGATATACTGCCCTCTGGTGTTAAAAGTAATGAAGGAGCTCTACTATGATTAATAGATTTTGAGATGTCTATAGTATTAACAAGCTATTGTAATGATACTCCTGAGCATCTATATAATGTATTCTATACCTCATACATAGATTCTAATCTGGCAATAAAAAGTACTATTCCCCTGAAAAATAGTACTTTTTAGACCGATCGCGATGTGCAAAATCTAGGCAAACTTAACATCGCGCTGCTGACGGTAAAGGGGACTGCGACCTCTACGACGAGATTGGCTCTTGACCGCATCACAGATCAGCGAGTAAATGATAAACAAATATGGAGGCTGGTCGGTTCGAGATGAAGGACCAGCCTAGGCCTTTGCCATTACTGCTTGAAGCCGATAGCAAAAGCACCAAAAGAAAAATTAAATTAAATATGTCTTGTCAAAATTCAACAAATATTGCAAGACGATGGGTGCTGTTGAAATTGAGGAAATAAGCAAAGAACAGCTAGACACACTCTTTGATCGACTAGCTAGAAGTAGTAGAGTAGGCCTAGGCCTAGCTAGGCCTCTAATACTAGGCTAGGAAGTAAGTACTTTTTTAGGCCTCGTAGAATCTATGTATGATGTATGTAAAACAAATTTTGACTGCTCTAGATTCGGGGAACGGTGATAGATTAGATTTCACCATTTCCCGAATCTAGAGCAGTCAATATTTGTATATATATTGACCCCTTATCTAGAGCTTGTTTTAGTGCACCATTTTGGGATTTTAAATGTAGATTAAAATAAGTAAACAATGCATAAGCAAAAATAAATATTGTGACAAAATCATAGTTTACATTGATGATTACAGCTGCATTGTATTTTGCTGTATCATGGCAAGTGATCAACAAACTATGCACATTGATGGGGGTCATTGTTGTTTTACAAAATAAATGTTCCAAATTATCATAGAGTCTATATGTCTATGTCTACATACCAAAACCAGCGTACTCTCACTAATTGTTAAACCGAGTAATTAGCATAATAACAGAGAAGCTGTAATATTTTTACTAATAACTAATAATAAGTCAATACTAGTATTTAATTGACCCATCATTTATAATGTGGAGAATAAGAATTATTAAAAAGTCAATTTTCAATTAAATTTTCGGGCACTGATGCTGGCTTTGGGAGGGTAAGCCATATATTAAGAGACAGAATTGGCTCCACCAAAATATTTTGGTAGACTACTAGTGGGTCATACTATAAGTAATCTATGTTTTGCTGAGTATAATGCTGATTGTCTTCTCTATTATTTAATCTTCTAAAATTGAACTTTACTATTTAAATACTATGATATATTTTTGACTAATTGTTTGATTTTTATAGCCATTTTCAATTGTATATAAGTATGTTAAGCAATTTTTAAACATGTTTCTGCATGTCAGGCTAAAATATAGTCTGATGATTTGATTATTAATTGGTGAATTTTGAAATACTGCGTGAAAAATTTGGATGTGCAATGAGCAATTGAAAAGTGAATGAGCAATCAATTTCACATTCACTCGATAGAAATCATTTTACTTCTCATTTCCTTGTTCTGCTTTTTCAAACTGATGACGACTTTCCAAAATGATCCCTTACCAGTGAAAGGGATTACTAAAAAAATCTGAAACATAGAGTTCATCATTATTTGGGGGATCTTCTCAGATTTCTACAACATTGACGATTTAAATGAAGTTCCATACTCTGTAGTGTAATATTTCAGTGAGCTGTAATATCATATAATACACGGCGTAGTGAATATTTTGATCTCAAAATCTGTCCATTCAAGTACTTAAATTATGTGCTTAATTAAATTCCAGTATAAATGTAAGACCGGTGGCAATTTACATTATCATTTACTTTATGTTACCTAGTCACATAGATTTTAATGCTATGATTTGGGAGTGGTTGCTCTTCCCAATATCATGGGTAGGGGGCCAGGGAACCCAGAACATATCTGCCTGTTTTTAATACTAAAACTAAACTAAACTAAATTCATGAGTTTCATTTTAAATGTTTGGCAACGAAGTTTTGTTTACAAAATATATTATTTTCTGTGCAATAGATGTGTCACAGTAGTGTTCCTATATGAATAAGTACTTACTAAAGCTAGACAACATTTTATGAGAGTCTACACAATTTTTGTTTCAGTTATTAAATTGGTTTTGATAAACTGATTACAAACTGTCTACTCGGTAGGTGCTGACTCTAATTAAAGTTTATTGTAAATTTGATAACACAGAAGCATGTGAAAGAGTATTTTTATATATCTATTATATTTTTAGTAAAGGCAGTATCAGATATTTGTATTGTACAAATTAAATATTTGTATTGTCATTCTCAACATGTAATGTTTGGACTATAGTAGGCACATGCTGGGTCTGACCGTTTTCCGGCAAATCCATCCCTGCGCTCTGTGAGTTGAAACTATCCTTTACACGTACCATGTGTTGTGGTACCCAATGAAGTAGCACAGACGAACCTTTGCCCATGCAATGTCCTACTGGCATTTTTAGTGTGCAAGTATAGTGCAGAGTCGCATTGATGTTCGGCACAATTTATGCCCTTATTTGGGCATCAAATCAAACGTTGAGATTTGCAGGCAGAAATCAAATGTGTATAAAGCTCTGTCCACACTATCCAATTTTCTGTTGTATGCCCATATATGGTAATGATGTGCCTATATTTGGTCATGGTGTGATGCAGTCTAGTTCTAACAGGAGAGCAACTTAAATATTGTCTCAATGTGTTTGCTACATGCATATGGATGTATGTAATGTCAGTGGCGTATCCATGGGGTGTGCATGCCCCTCCAAAAATGACTCGCCTCGCACCCCCTTCCCAAAAAAAAATCACATTATTTTGAGAGTTTAGCAAAACTGATCACTAAGCCCCCCACTTTAAGACTTCTAGATACGCCACTGATGTATATATGTATTATATAAGATAGTATTTAATGACCAATCTTTAGCTTAGACAAATCTCATTTCAAAAGCCTACTCTGTAAGCACTCACCATGAACATTCCATATTTGTGGAATATAATTTCATAATCATGTTGTTGAAATCTGCCTTTTTATATCCACAATTAAGCTATGTTTATTGAGGTTTTTTTTTTAATTCCTGCATTATAATTATAATGAAATTAATTTATTTAAATATTTTGAAACTTTCTCATGTATATCACAAATTTGTCTACAAGGAAATGCTGGTGTGAGGTCTGGTACAACTATTTGATATATTTAATGTATATATTCCATTATACCTGAAGCATCTTGCCGAGGTTTTCTATGGACTAAATAAATGATCCAAATATAGAACACTGTAGCATGTATTTATTTGGAGTATGTTATTATTTTTGCCTTTCCTGCAATTTAAGTATGCTACCTGGTACCATTACTAGGCTACTGACCTGTCCAACAATTGGCACGAATAAAATAAAATAATAAAAATACTATGAAATTTAAATTAAGTGGTTTACAAGATGGGTACGATGTTAGTAAAGCTTGGTTTCCATACAATCGCTACATGCTATCGCCGACAGCTTTCCGTGATTGCGTCGAGAACTGCGCAGTACATAATATTGCACCGAAAACACTGTACCGACATTGGAGTGATGTGTACGAAACAGGGCTTATGATAGTTTTGACACAACAAACTATCCTATGGTGGTTTGATACTTGGATGCTCGAAGTGATGTCTTGCTGCTTTAGTAACTTACCTGTGGTTCCGTCACATTTCATATATAATAATCGACATAATTAAACAAGTGTGCATCTGAAAACCTTTTATTCCATCAGTCTAAAGTATCACCCGGAAAGGGTCCGTCACCGTCAAAAGCGGGGTTAAAGGGTCGCCTAGCAACCGGAGCCAGGAGCGAATTGTGTTCAGCTCCCTGACAGGGGAAAGGGAATCTACGAGGGTTCTACCCACCACTTTCCCCCCCCCCCCGCTTCCAATATTTTGAAACTTTCTCATGTATATCACAAATTTGTCTACAAGGAAATGCTGGTGTGAGGTCTGGTACAACTATTTGATATATTTAATGTATATATTCCATTATACCTGAAGCATCTTGCCGAGGTTTTCTATGGACTAAATAAATGATCCAAATATAGAACACTGTAGCATGTATTTATTTGGAGTATGTTATTATTTTTGCCTTTCCTGCAATTTCAGATAGGCCTGGGGTGGCGCCGGGGATACCGTCAGGTAGAGCTGATCTCCCCCCCCCCCCCCCCCATCGTTGAGAAAAACATTATTCGTCAGGGAGAAAAAGTGATATATATATATATTTTTTTTTAACATTAGTAGACTCTAAAATCGATTAAATAAGCCTTTAAAACCCTTAAATTGTCATAACACCCCCGCTAAAATATTCTGGAACCGCCAATGTAAACGTTCATTACAAACTTTATACCAACAGAATAATTCAAACATTTTTCTGCCATAATTTGAAATTTTATTATTTTAATGCTCTTTTCAATGCTAACTTGAACTTACATAATTGTCATTTTACTGTTTTAATTGTATTGTAGACCTACGTGTTTCTTACTATACTGTGCTTTTGTGTAACGGTTTTAATGTTCTGTATTGTTTGAATGTTTTTATTGTGAACGGACCACTTGATAGTGTGTGCCACTGATATAAAAGTGTACGATTCAATAAAGTTATTATTATTATTATTAATTGCAATCTACACAGCACAGTGCCATCAAGTATGCTACCTGGTACCATTACTAGGCTACTGACCTGTCCAACTATTGGCACGAATAAAATAAAATAATAAAAATACTATGAAATTTAAATTAAGTGGTTTACAAGATGGGTACGATGTTAGTAATGCTTGGTTTCCATACAATCGCTACATGCTATCGCCGACAGCTTTCCGTGATTGCGTCGAGAACTGCGCAGTACATAATATTGCACCGAAAACACTGTCCGACATTGGAGCGATGTGTACGAAACAGGGCTTATGATAGTTTTGACACAACAAACTATCCTATGGTGGTTTGATACTTGGATGCTCGAAGTGATGTCTTGCTGCTTTAGTAACTTACCTGTGGTTCCGTCACATTTCATATATAATAATCGACATAATTAAACAAGTGTGCATCTGAAAACCTTTTATTCCATCAGTCTAAAGTATCACCCGGAAAGGGTCCGTCACCGTCAAAAGCGGGGTTAAAGGGTCGCCTAGCAACCGGAGCCAGGAGCGAATTGTGTTCAGCTCCCTGACAGGGGAAAGGGAATCTACGAGGGTTCTACCCACCACTTTCCCCCCCCCCCCCCCCTCCCTCCCCGTTGATTTTTTATGACCTGATTAAAATACAAGACGAGCAATATAACCGACTAGATGCAGGAATATCTATGGTTGAAAATTCATACCATAGTTGGTATGGGGGAGTAGAGTAATTTATACCCCTTCCTAAACACATTAATTATAGATACTGTATACCGAAAATACACAGCGTTGCACTCGCACTCGTCTCTCGTTTCAGATAAAGTCTATTGCATGATGTTAATGCGTGTTTCTTATATTGACTTAATTCATGCGTTTTAGGCTATCAGATAGTAGGCCTTAAGATGTTAAGACTATAATTGCCAAGACGTAATACTCGATCAGTCGTCTAACCTTCGTCCCAGTAAACTATTTACAGAACAGTACATTATTTTGGCTAATACATTATGTTTATTAATATTAGCCTATTATTCAATTTATAGGTACTCACCCACTGTTATCTCTTTCTGTTGACAGACGAATAACAGGCATTGTTTTTTTCTACCTGTGTTTATTCAAAATAGGAAGCTCAGTCTAAAAGAAACATTCGCACAAAATTTATTCAAATTTATTCAAGGTCTCCTGTGTTGTTTGATACCACCTGGGCATTAGCTTGTGAATTCCGTCTTATGGTCGATACTTATGCTAAGCGATCCCATATGAGAATTTAAAAAAAGAAACGCCATCGGAATTTTTCTTTTTATTAATATAAAGACGGAAAATTTTGAATATGATAGGCAATTGATGTAAACAATAAGCTCCATATAGGCCTGCCTTCTTAGGGACGGGTCCACGATTTTTCGTTAGGGGAGGGGGTTAGGGATACCAACATTTCAAACAAATTCTATAGGCACGCTTCTATGATTAAATCTTAAAACTTGTTTATTGATGAAATTTTAAATGCCATTGGAAAGTGTAGTGAGAGAACGTTTCTGATGCTGAGTCCGAAATGTGTGGTAGGCCTAGTTCTAAATGAAATTTTACAGTGATTCTATCCTTATGACTTTAGTCGAACCGTGTTGTTACAAGAATTAGTAACACAAGCTATCCGGCAACTTCAATGACGTATGAGAACAAAATGCTTACAAATTGGGGAGTATCCGAACTTTACACTTATATCTGGAATTTACAATTTGAAAATTATGTAGACATTTTTAAAATAAACCATAACGCAAGCTTATGCTCTCTAAGCTTAGTGTTCTAAATTTAGAAGCAGAAAAGGTAAATTATTCCTCGCCAGGAACGCATATGCAAAGTTTGCAAAAGTGAGGAATTTTTTTTTCATTTTATTTTAAATTTCCATGATGATGACCCAATAAAGGTCGAAACGTTGAATCATGGCCTCCCTCTCTTTATTCGGAGTAGTAGCATGGGTATAGAGATCGATACATTCCACACCACGTCTCAAACGTGTTATAGGTCATTACTCAAATCGGAAGACAAAAACACTACAATATTACTCTCAAAATGTATTGTGTACTGTGTATAGAAAACGACAAATGTTCATGGAAACTAATATTAATTGTATTGTTTTGTAGGGGCTAGAGACAAGGATATACTGAATAAATTATCTCATTGGAGAGAACTAAACACTGAACATTAAAACCATTGATGAAAATGATTTCTGTAGTTGTCATCATTGCAGTCAATGTCTTTGAACACTGACCTTGAAATTTCCGTTAAAGATTTCAATGCTATTTTCTTGATACAACTGTTATTCATCATGCACCCGCCCCCTCACCACTCGTAAAGTTACATTCCGGTCGTATGCTCCATGGTATGGTCATGATCTTTATATAACCAGGGAGGTATAAAAATAAACGAAACAGGAACTAAAAAGACTTAGTGGTTGAAGTCGAGACTGACTGTAAACGAGGCAGTTTTCAAAAATCAATCGGGGGTGCGGGAAAGTTTTGTTTTCTAGCTACGCTCGGAAATAACCTCTGAGGCATTTTGAGCAATCAATAATCAATCAAAAGTCTACCACCCCCTCCACCCAACCCACCCAAAGTCCGCCCGATAAAAGTGGTTGAAACCACTTTTTTTAGTTGGAGTTCAAGATACATGTCTGACTATCCTGAAACTGCCTTTCACAATTTCAGAACCATATCTGAAGACGATGTTCTCACAATAATAAACTCCTCTTCATTTAATTTTTGTCAATTAGATCCTCTTCCTGCTCACGTTTTCAAGATGTCCTGTTCTGCTACCCACCCGGTGTTCTACTGATCAGCGCAATAGGCATATTCAATGTCATCGTATTGTTAGGATATAATGTTTGTTTAATGTTGTATTTTGTACGATTCCGATTTTCACATTTAATATTTTTAACTAATTACTATTATATATCATGATTACGTTTTTATTTCCTTTGCAAACTAAAGATATTCTCTTGTATTCTTAATACAGTATTAGTGGCAGTCGGAGAAATGTGAGTGTATAATGTCTGTAGCTGTGTTTATATATTATTTTGAAGTACAAATTTAGTGAAACGCAAGGGTGGCACCAGGTTGGGGAGAGAAAACCAACACATCGTTGGGGAGACTTACATAGTTAAACAGCTTTCCCCATTTCAGTGGTTGTGAGCAGCCCACTCGAGGACATCAGACCCTGTTTGGCAATGCAAATCCTGGCACAACCCCTGGTGAAAGAAAAGTGAATTGCAGTAATTAATACAAATAAAAAACAAATATGGACACCATTTGAAGGCACTAACACCAGATATTCCGTTTAATCCTCCTTGTTAAGCTGTTTTCATGGTTATAGTATCACTAACATTGCTTGCTAAGTAGTACAGCGAACACATAAACAAAGATCTTACACACACAATAAAAGCTTTGTATATTTAAGGTAGTCAACTATTGTTTTGTTTTATTTTTTTCATTACGAGTTAATTGCTTAGTAGAAACGTCTGACCAGTGAAGTATTCAAACCACATCACATTATGCTCCTTATTCACACACTTAATATTTACTTATTATTAATACTTGCTGAATATGGAAGATAAGATAAACCAAAAACTTGACTAAAGCCAAGACAAACCCATTGCTTGGTTAAATCTATATCATTCTATTATCTAACCATGATTGCAAATGGTATATTTTTTTTTTGTCTTTTTACAAATTTTATGTTACTTTTTATAATGTCCCAATAAATCAGCTATGTCAAAAACTATATTGTAAAATCTTTGCGTTCTTAAAGAAAACGATTGTTGATACGAATTCAATATTTCACAGTTCATTGGCTACAGTATGTCAGATACAATCTCTTAGATTACTTTCACCATATAGGTGGTTTTCTAGTACGGTATACACATTCTTGAGAAATCTTAACTACTATATGAATACCTCTCTTATATTATCACCACTTGTCCCCTTAAACTATACTCCTTAATTAAAATACATTCAAACAATTAGGAAGGAAGAATTTTGATTAAGCACTACAATTGCTCTACTGATGGTATGATACTTCTCTTCTATTTCAACAACAAACAACAACAAACAACATCAACGTTGATTATGACAATTGGTCCTGTCCTCGGAATTAACCCTACTGTTTTTGCAATGATTATTTTTTGTCAACACTACAGTACCAAAAACAATGCCACTTAAGTATAAAGAGGTTAGAGTTCAAAACGAACCTACCAATAAATCATCTTATTTTTATATTTTAAATGTTTAGTAACAAATAAACCTTTTGAAAAAAAACAATGCTTGTGATAATTACATGTCTTAAGATAAACAAAAATTATTCCAATGAAATAAAATGTTATGTTCTAACATTGGCAGGTTAACACTACATCGTGTGTGAACTTAGATAGAGCCTACATCTTTGGCATTCTTTAAACTTCTTTGTAAGTGGGTGAAACGACTTCAGATTTAACACTGTACTAGGTAACAATTTTTCTTTTCCTCTCTTTTTTTTCAAAAGTTTTCTTTAATTCTTAAAAGGTTTTTTTTTTAATTCCTTCACAACATAAACACAGTTTGCACACAATGAAAATTACCCATAAAGAGTGTTGGATAAGTTAAATTCTAACTTAATTTGTAATAATAATAATAATATTAATATCAATGATATATCAAAAACTTTAGCCAACTATTAGAGCTCTCTTATTAAAAGTCAGTGCTACGCAACAAATATACAACACAATCAGAACCTTGCATAAGTTTGAATTACATAGCTACATACAGCCACAATTGTGTGGCATATAAATTGCCCATTAATAACGGAATCATTAATTAACATGTAAGTAAACAATTATATGGGAGTACTGTACATTGAATCAGAGATAAGAAAGAAAACCCCAACAAATCACATAATATATATTAGTGTTGAATAATAATACAATAATAATTATTCTGTATTTCTTTATTTTAAAAAAACCACAATATTATGTGGGATGTTTTTTAATTAAATTTCTAAGTTAGCAAATATAATGACCATTGGTCTTTAATAATACTCTTTGAGTAGCAAAAACACAATTATTAACTTGTGTGTATTAAATAAAAATCACTGCCTTACATGAACATAACACTACAACTATGGAAAAGATACATAACAGCAGACATTTCAGATTCGTTCATTTGCAGATTCTTTTTTTTTTTCTGGCTTTTTAATATTAAGAACAAACTCCCCAACAAATAGCTTTCTAATCACAGCCATTACATCAATACCCTTTTCATTCTAGCTGATATAGTACTTAAACAGCAGCATTTAACCACCCTCATTCTGTGCTTTAGGTACTTCTATTAACCGGACATATATATTATATATTATATATATATTATATATGAAAGAGGTTATATTCTTGCTTGCTACTGGGAGGGAGTTTTTAATATTTTTTTCCCAACCCATCCCACCCCTATTCCCATTGGCAAATATCATTGAGTGTGACTACGTGGGTAGTCGTCCCCAACCCCCAACCCATGAAACCCTGACCCGTAATCCCATAGAAATACTTTTTAACTTCTTGCACTTCTGTATATATTTTTTATATATTTTTTACACTTTTTAATATTTTTTTTTATATTTTCAGTTTTTATTTTTTTGTTTTTTGTTCTCAATCTCCCAGAAGCATGCAAGTGCACCATGTAAACCTAAACTTTATTTGACAAAGGTGATTATTTTATCAATGTCATCGTCATCGTCGTCGTCATCATCGGTAAACTCGGAAAGCAGTGTTCAGCTGCAAGAGCAAGTCGGAAGCAACCTGAGCATAATTTGTGACTTCAAACGTAGAAACACGAACTATCAACTTATACAATGCTGAAGACATGTTCTTAACTCATCCCATTATTTTAAATATGTACACCCCCTTTTTCAAATAGATTAAACCACCCCCTTTTTTTTTTCTTTATATATTTTCATTTTTTTCAAATGGAGGTGGCAATCAAATCAAGGCTAGCTAGGACATCTTGGTTTTCTTAAAACTTACCACTACATTCAAATTTGCACACTAAATTTTGGAATAAATTGTAAGCACATAAAGTTGTTTGCATGAATTCATTGACTTCAAAAAATTTGCATACATAGTAACAGTATGGAACATTAGATGGAGACATCTCCATATCTTTATCTATCTGGACATAATTATTGTCAAGTTTGCACTAAAAAAAACTGATCATTATATAGGCACATCTTGAAAATGAGTAAAACAAACACAAAAACGTACAGGTGCGGTAGTACAACCTATCTAAAACTATCAACACCATCATTATATAAAGGAGTCCTTGGTGAGAGAATACTATACATTTTATCCAAAATACAAGTTTGATAATGGTTTGGTTATCTTAATTATCAATTCATTTTTTTTTATTTTTTTACTTTTTTTAATTTATATCTTTCTTTAGGTTTTCTTTCGTGAAAGACACAAACTTAACTTGGTTCATATGAGAGTCCATCAGCCAGGCAACACAAGTTCAATGGAAAAAATCGCAAGTAAACTGTGGAAGAATATGTGCACTCCACTTTAACTTACTCAGCTTGAAAAATTGCACTTCCAAAAATAATTCCAAAACAAACATAATTGTACACGCTGGCAATAAAGATAGAAAGTAATTAAATAAAAACAAATTAATAATTTAAACATCTTAATAGATATAATTCAGGCTTTAAGAAACATTAATTATGTGACCTGACCTAAGATAATGTTACTGTCCAAAAAGAATAAAAACATATCACACCGATTGAAAACGATAAAAACGTTATAGTCATGCAAATACATATTTTCGATATCAAAACAACTTATTCTAAAACAACTGACTTGTCTATCTTGAGACAAAGAGCAGTTTCACATGAATCCATTTCTTCATGTTAAGCATTCAGCAATAATAGCACCGAGTCTAAACTACTTAAAGCACGAGACAATCTTTCGTGGCATTTCATTGTGTTTGTTGTTTTTTTTTTCAGTCTTTTAATTTTTTTTTTCTTATAACAATAAACTTCTTATCTAATTGTAAAAAAAGGAAAAACCCTTTAAAAAGAGAAGTTATCTTTCGTAAGGTGTATCTGCTGTATTCTTCAAAACCAGAATCTCCAACAATTGCACATTGCTATTTTCCAGCACTCCATGAAAAGACCGAAAAAAAAAAAAACCAATCGGTCAAAAGGTTCACATAAGTCCCTCAGCAAGGCGTTTCTAGTGTCTGCCACGGCTGGTACACACACCCGTCAAAAACATACACTCTATCATAATCACTCAAATAAAAATAAAACAACGCTATGTAATATAATATTTCCATATCAAACAAAGGTAGTCAAAAATTTTATCTAACTTTATATAGTTGATCCCATACCATCAGCTAGTAAATCATTAGGTAGAAAACCCATAGTAGGGTCTGAGTCAAGTCCACCAGTCGCCCAGTTTCCCCCTCCGCCGCCACCGTTGGACCACATCTGGCTGCCACCAAAGCTGGAATTAATACCTTGGGAAGGAACACTCCACTGGTTGCCAGTAAATCCCCCCGTCTTCAGCTGGGCCGGAGCAGTATTCATAGGCCCTGCAGAATCATCGAAAGCCAAGGTGACGCTAATATTGGCACTGAGAAGCCCTCGCTGAGCGCGTAAAGCCTCTTCCGGTTTGCGATAACGCACCATTACAGCGCGTTGCTGTGGGTTCACCTGGAACATGTCCATCTGCCCAAATTGGACACACAACTTCGACAGACTCTCCATCTGCTGATTAAAAACATTTGTTTATTAATTGCATTTATTGAAATCCTTACCTCATTACATTACTTTTGAGTACTTTGAATTTTATTTTTTTATAATAATTTCCCTAAAAAATATATAGGTTGATTACTTGGTGAATTTTCTCTCAAGAATTCATAAATAGTTGAAAATAGTTATATAAAAGAGATGTGATAAAATCGCATATTTATAAGTTAAATGAAATATGTATGAATGGAATTTCATGGTTTAATCCAGAATTCCAGTAAATATAAAAGAAAATCATTATTCCAATAAAAGCATTATTACCAAAAAAACCTAAATAAATAAAATAAATGCAGTATTACTGTTTTTTATTTTGTAAAAAAAACAAAAAACCTATTGGTTGCAATAGTAAAACACACCAAACTGTGCCAATTCACAAGTTGTTGATAAATTAATTCATTTAAATCATTTGCATGGTCTTTCCTAAGAATACTGTCACATAATCCAGGACACTGATTGGTCTATTCTATTGATAATATGTAAATTAGGTACATTGCTATATGTGATTGGATGAAGGCACTTACATCTTGGTTAATATTCTTCAAAATAAGGCAATGACTGCTTGCACCAAAGTTGTTGCCTGATGACCAGCCTAGAATGAAAAATGATTCCCCTTTAAGTCCTGTGCACACTACCAAACATACCTAAATATGGTCATGATGACATCACATCATGACCATATACAGGCACATCATGACTATATATGGGCATACAACAGTTTTTCGTTGAAGAAAATTTGATAGACTGGACAGGGCTTTATTTATGTAAGAATTTCATATAGGAAATGCTAATTATGTATACTTTGAACATTCCTTTTTGATGTGGTTGGGCTACAAGAGATTAAATATTAACACAGCTTTCATAAACAATATTGTTAATAATTCTCCACAGAAAATAATCAAACACATGCCAACAATTTTGAAACTTGAATGCACAGAGTTTATGGTGAGTGGATGCTCTACAAATTACATTAATCAGTAAGATTTGAATGAATTATCAAATTATCGAATTGGTAAAAAATATTAGTTCAAAAAAATATTAGTGAATTCATAAATTTAAAGTGTTATCCAATGTTTTTAGTAGAGATTTGTTTTTAATGAAAGTACAGTAATAACAATATAGATTAATAAATTAATGTTTGCTGCTAAAAGATTTAAAAATTACAACCTACCTCCACCACTGCTACCACCAGCACCACGATTTCCAGTTTCCCAAGAACGAGATCCACCCGCAGGCCAGGATGTGCTTCGGTTAACATTGCCACCTCCATAACCTGGAGGAGGACGGGACAAAGTGTTGTTTCTAGTCAAAGGCACATTCCAAAGTTGGTTGGTGAGGGCGGTTGGTGGATAAACCTGCTGTTCATCGTAACTGCCTCCACTCCATACTGGTGGACGTTTAGTGGAGGGATTTACTGCACTCCAGGCTGCTGTGTTGCCTGCTGCTCCAGTTCCAGACCAGCCACTGCTTAAATTTGGCTGCATAGGTTTGGTGAGAATGCCAGAAATATCAGTTTCCCTTCCACGGCCTGGAGTCTTTGATCCTATGCTACTAATGCTGCTACTGAAAAGACTTCCATTGACACTTCCTGGTGTAGCATCAGGATCATTCTCCACATCTTTTGTACGCGGCTTCCATGGAACACCAGGTTTAAATTCTGGAGGTCCAAAATCAGGAATATCTGGGCCAGGTTCAGGAAAGCTCCAAGTTGGGTCAGAGATGGTTGAATCAGCACTTTGAGGAAGGCTTTCTGGTGGTGTGGGTGATTTGCTGTGAGACCAGCTGCTTTCACTTTGGTTGTCAGAGCCTGCAGGCAACAAACCAAAATTTGACTCATTGTTTTTTGAAAAGAAATCTTTGAAGCGAGAACGAGATTGTGAAGGTCCAAGATCGCTGTCTGAAGAAGTGAATACGTCAGAGTCGCTTGCCAACTTGTTGCGACTGTACTTGTTGGATACCCGTTGCTGCTGCTGTTGTTGCAGCTGCTGTTGTATGAGTTGTTGCTGGACTACGTTAAGGCGGGCGAGTAGCTCCTGCTGTTGGCGAGATGTTGGATTGACACCAATTCCAGCTCTGTTCTGACCCTGAATCATCTGCTGTTGGACAAGCTGGCCGTAGCGTTGCTGAATCAACTGGAAGACGGTCATCAATTGCTGGTGTGTGAGGTGCTGATTAAGAAGGCTCTGGTTGATCAAGCCAGCTTGCACAGCAAGCTGTAAGATCTGTTGTGTATTGAGAGGTGGCCGTGGCTGTTTGCTCGGTAGCTGCTGGAATCCTTGTTGTTGTTGGTGTTGCTGGCCACGAGGCTGCGGCATTCCGTAGTTTGGTGACATGTTACTTTGGTTGAACCCTTTACTGACTCCACCTTGTGCGTTTGGCATCATTGGCGAAGTCATAGGACGGGACGGATTGAAAGATGAGGTGGGTTGTACCGGTGGATTCTCGTTTCCCCCTACAAATTTGGGGTCATTGATACTCTTTTCATTTAGCATCATCTGGCTGAAGTCTTTGGTCAGATCTAGGTCAATATTATTGCTGGATGTTCCGTCAATTTGGTTTGGCATTTTGCTGCTCAGTTCCCCTTAAATAATAATTTTTAAAAATTATTAGAACATGAATTTACAATGTAATAACTTAGTACATCAAAGTTATAATACATTCACAAGAAATGAAAGGTTAAAAACAACATTTTGTAGGCACACATGAGCAGGAAAATCTGTGATGTCATTACTTTAAGCCACCGTGGGCCCACAGCCACCCAACAATGGACTTAAAATTATCATGCAACCTAAAGCTTCTTAATGTTGCAAAATTAGTACTTACGCATGGCAGCATTAATATCAGTGCTATTGGTTTTCAAGTGCATTTCAGCTTCCTCTCGCTTTAGTCCCATTTCCATAAGTTGTTTAATTTTGGATTCCTTTTGCTGCACGAAATGAAAATTAAAGTTGCATATTACGATATTGCTGTTTTGTGAATACTGTATATATATATATATATATATATATATATATAATAAAATGAAGGCTTTCCGAGGCCCTATGGCCTCAGCAAGGATTTACTTATTGTATGATCACTTTTTAATATTACAGCATGTAATAATTGTGCAACTATTGTAAAGATATCATGAATTGTTTAAGGTGTTACACTAAAAACTAAATTATCTTCATATTTACCAGGTGTTCTGGTGATCAGTTTTATTAAATAATATTTGCACATGAACAAAAAATAAAAGGTCAAGCAAAATATGCACTAATGAAAAATTAGTGCATGGTTGTACATTTATAATGCATCTCTTCCTTGAGCTTATAAAGTACAGTTCATAGCTACAGTAACGTAATCATAATAATGTCGTCATAACTGACTTATAAAATCAATTAGGACATTCATTCATGTATAATATGCAAATAGTAATCTTATTATCATCTTGTATTTCACAAGTTTGAAAAAAAATTGGCCTTTATACTACCATTATCAAGAATGAATTTACACAAGGAAAGCATTGTATAAGTAGTTTACTTACTTTATTCCACATGTGACGATGTCCTCCACTTCCAACTGAGGCTTCACTACCCTGGGAGTGTGTTTCCCACTCTTCATCTCCACGACTACCGGCAGCAGCACCTCCCCACATGCTGCCAATGTTGCCAGCTACATAAAAAAGTAAAGACCAAGTTACAAACTAAAAAAATTATAAAAATGGTGCTACTACAGTATTGGATGCAATCAGCCAAAGTAACATGATCATTAATATCAAACTTACTTTGTCCAGATGCTTCTTCTCCGTTTCCACTACCTCCCCAGCCTGTTTGCATAGGTTCCTTGAAAGTACTGCCAGCATTACTTCC
Organism: Anneissia japonica; assembly: GCF_011630105.1. Lineage (NCBI taxonomy): Eukaryota > Metazoa > Echinodermata > Crinoidea > Comatulida > Comatulidae > Anneissia > Anneissia japonica. The sequence goes on from NW_022738478.1 coordinate 165,865, forward strand.
TCCAGAGTTTCCCCAATCAGATCCAGTACCCTGTGGGTTACCCCATCCTGGGCCTTTGGACTGTTGCCCAGGTGGGTGCCCCCAAGAAGAAGATCCTCCCTCTGTCATTTTGTTACCACCACTACCCCATCCAGGTTTCTGAGGGGCAGCACCCCAGTCACCTCGGCTTGGTCCTGCATCTGGCTTCGGGGCATTAAAACCACCTTGTGGTGCATTCGGTTGTACTGGCGTGCCCGGTGGGCCAGGTGGGGCACTTACAAATTGTTGAGATTGCATAGTACTGTTTGGCTGGCTTGTACTCCCTCGGCGAAGAGCATTCTTGCGGTTGATTGCCGACATGTTCATGTTGTGTTGAGTAGGGTCTCCCCAAATGTAAGTTCCATCATCTACTTTGCTTTGCTTTGGTGGAGTTGGATCGCCCCATCCAGTTGCTGTTTTAGGCACAGTGACGTTTGGTGTGGGTCCTTTCCATCCGGATCCGTATGTTTTCTCTGGAAGAGCAGCAGTTCCGGAAGCACCGCCTGTGGCTCCGGTTTGGCTTTGAGGATCATTGCCCCAGGAGCCCCAGGCTCCTCCAATTGGCTTATTTGTTGGATTTCCAGGTGTAGCAGTACCACCACCATTGCCACCCCTTGGGCCGGGATTGGGACTAGGATTACCATTCCCGGGTCTTGGTTGTTGTCCTCTTTGCTGATTGTTCCACTGGGATGATGACTGCTGTGTGTTGGGATTGTTCCACTGAGAGATACCACCACCAGATGAGTTGCCCCACTGAGAAGAGTTTTTATTTGGTGGCTGTGCTCCCCACTGTGAATTTCCAGATGTGGCTGGAGGCTTGCTCCAAGCAGAAGGTGTAGATGGTTGAGAGGATACATTAGTACTCCCCCATGTTGATGCTTGTGGTCCTTGTTGCTGTTGTTGCTGCTGCTGCTGCTGCTGTTGTTGTTGTTGTTGTTGCTGCTGCTGCTGCTGCTGTTGTTGCTGCTGCTGCTGCTGTTGTCCACCACCCTGTTGTCCCCATCCTGATTTGTTGTCTGCATTTCCCCAAGCTGGTTTATTATCACCACCCCATGCAGTTGGAGTATGTGGAGGCTGGCCAGCATCTTTCCATCCGGATCCTGAATTGCTAGCGGTACCGGCAGCTTCCCAGCGAACATTTTGCTTAATGGGGGTCTTACCCCATCCGTCATTGGAGTTGACACGTTGCTGGACAGCCTGACTCATTTTTGGGGTATTACCCCAAGAGTTGTTTGCACCGGAATCCACACTTGGAGGCGTGTTCCTTGGCTGTCCCCATCCCGTTCCTTGACTATCCCCAGCACTGGATTGTTGGGGGTTGGGTTCTTTGTTAGGACCAGGATTTCCCCAGCCAGACCCACCCCCTCTGGAGTTGTTCCATCCCTGACCATTTGGGTTTTGATTTCCCCATTGTTGGGTTGGTTTCGAGTTATTGCCCCATCCTCCTGAATAATTACCCTGTCCCGAATTGGAATCTGTTAGTGGCTGAGAGCCTGGATTTGAAGTAGGGGTGGTTACAGCACTCTGACCACCCCATGGCCCACTGGTATTTGGGCTGTTATTACCCCAGCCAGATGAATTATTTCCACTGGAGTTAGGATTTGAAGTTATACTGGAATTATTCCATCCCATAGAATGTTGGCTGGAATTGTCCCCCCACCCTTGCACCCGACTGCCAGCAGCAGATGTGGGTGGACCCTGTGGGTTAGGGGCAGAGCCCCATCCTGAGGAATTATTGCCACTTCCCCCAATATTGTCAAAATTGGAGTTGGGAGCACCCCAATTATTTGATCCTGGCATGTTCTGGGAATTTGATCGTGTATTCCACGATGACCCTAAAAAAGAAGAAAAAAAAAACCAACTTAAATTATAATACGCTAAGTGCTCTAAAAGGTTATAATCCAAATAACACACAAAAGCCTATTGTTAACATTTATTTACAGTAAATTACAACATCGTCGTTATTGTGTGGGAGACACTATAGAATCTTGTTACATTTCAGTAGTCACTGTGCTACTACCACAATAAAGCCAATTTCAACATGTCACAGGTGCTTGAGAACTTGGATACAAATACAATAACATCACATGACATGTCTACACATATATCAAGGCATTTATGTCAGTGGTATAAATAAAAACTGCAACTAATCCTTATTAACTGTTAAAGATGTATTGTCCCCTGATAATGACAAAAGAATCATAATAATCTATTTTTGATATTTTGCATTTTTCAGAGAAATATACATCTGTAATAAAACTATATGAGGCTTGTCATTCCAAAACCAGCATACTGTGGCTAATAATAATAATAATAATAATAATAATAATAATTAATTAATAATAGTAATAATAGTTAGTATTGTATACTTTAGTACAGAGAAGCTATAATATTTTTACTCATAACTTTGGCAATAGCAAGTCAATTGTAATAAATGACCCATCATGTTAAAGCTTATCATGTGTAGATTAAGAATATAGTTTGGTAATTTTCATTTTGTGGTTTTTGGATGGCAAGCCTTACATGGTCATTTACATAGGATAAACCACAAGATGACATTATGGACACAACTTACCAGAGTTTTGCCAGGCATTACCACCACCGGCATTACCAACACCATCTCCACCATTACCATTGTCACTTCTACCATTGCCTCCATCAGGTTTGCAGCTATTATTATTCCATCCTGCTTGGTTTCCAGAGTTAAATCCAGGAGGCATATTCCACTGCTGATTGTTGGCATTCATGCCAGGAATATTAGCACCAGAGTTAAAGCCAGAGTTTATGGATGCCCCTCCAGCAGAGCTCGGAGGCATCTGCTGATTCATGCTAACTGGCTGTCCATTATTCTGTCTCGCGACTCCATTTCCATTCTCATTGTTCGGCCCATTATTTTGATTATTGTTCAGGCCAGTTTTAGGCCATTCACCATTGCCTCCGTTACCATTACCATCCCCAAAGTTGGGGTTCCCCCATCCAGAATTAGGAGTTAAGTTGCAATTGTTGGCATTGTTCATACTTTGAGGAGCACCAGATTGGAAAGGGCCCTGATGAAACTGTGTTGTTTGTGTGACACCACTTGCTGAAGCAGTGGTACTCCAGTTGGCTCCACCACCTACCATGCTACTCCCCCCTCCCTGACTCCACATGCAATTTGTTGCGTTTGCACTCGACTGCTGTGGCTGGAGCTGCTGTTGACTTGTACAGTTTGGCAGACCACTGCCACTATTCCCATTCCCATTCCCTCCACTCGCGATCACATCCAAATTATTCCCGGTTCCCATGTTTCCACTCTGAATATTTGTACTGTTGGCAAGTTTGTCTCCGGCTACTTGGCTATCCGTTGCTTCTCCAATTGCCGGCCAAGCATCTTTGTCCTGTCCATCCACTATGATCCCATTAGCGGCCTTTGTGGCAGCCTGCTCTGGTTTAGTGTCGGGATCAACTGTCGCCATTTTTGGCCATTCAATTTTTGTGTTTTCACTTGGCTTGTCTGTGGCGCTGTTTGATATACTATTCTGATTCACTTGTGCTGAAAGATACCAAGACAATAACTACTACAATAACAATATGGATATAAATCACTGTGTGATAACTTACTACTGCAAGACTGTTGATTTTATACATGATTACCTTTACACTACCAAATTAAATAAAATAGATGATGTCTGATTACCAAAATCTGCACACAATTTTACTCTTTTTTAAAATCATTATATATTATTAGCAAGTCATTTTCAATACTATGTACTTCAATAACACTGTATATAACCATTGATTTCAATGATAACAATTGATAACAATGTGTACAGTGAAAGATTCTCAAATTATAGGAAGTTGATAGTGAATATAAGATAAAAAATAGACTTTTTATTTTTAGCTGAAATTCTATAAAAATGAACTCTAGAATTTTTAGTCTTAAAATGTCAACAAAAAACAAGCAATCAGGTGCAGAATTCGTCTTATGATAAATGACAATAATGAAGTTTGACTTATGCCTGAGATTTGGTTTTGCATATTGTGCATATGCCTGAGGCTTGGCTTGAAGCTCTGTTAACACTAACAAATTTTCTTTGACAAAAAACTATATGCCCATATATAGTCATGATGTCATGTCATCATGACCATATTTAGGCATGTCACAAATAAAATTTGATAGTCTGGACAGGGCTTAAGACTTGGAACCAGAGTTTAACCGAAAATGGAATTCTATTTCATTCACAATTTAGAGAATTTATTTCAATTAGTATCAAATAGTAGTCTGGGTTTGTTGACTCAAATCATGACAAAAGCTCACAATCATTGTGTTAGGTAGGAACTCTAACACAAAGTGGGCATCTACCTATGTTGGCATGGTACAGTGAACAAACTAAAAGACAAGAACACAAAGATGGCACCAGACAAGTAGAGACTAGTTAGCAACTGCATTAGTAGGCATGGTTCTGTGTTGTTAGTAAAAATATTTAACATCAATGATTCTGTGCAGTTGAACGTGATATGCATTAGCTAATTTATCTAGCCTGTCGAGTTAGCTATAATGCTTGGGATGATCTTAATGCATCTATTTTCAATGCTACTTGCAGGGGTAATTACAGTAATGTATATATCCCATTTATGGTAGGTACATAGTCACTTTCAGAATTTTAATTGTATGCTACTAATATGAAAAACAAATACAATTTACATTTCAAAACAAAATATGAATAATATATCTCATTTTTGTGCAAAATTGAAATTGTACTTTAAGAGAGATATTAAAAGTAATAAATTTACATAAATTGTTTATCATGCAAACTCCTGTTTATATTATTATCACTGCAATGCAATTCAATTAAAAAAATGGGATGCATAGAAAATTATGCTAACAAAATTATATCGTTTGTTTTGAAATTCTCTTTTTACCTTGGGTTTTTGTATGGCTTGGATTGAGTTGGTTGAATGTTAAATATGCAGGCACTTGTCGAGAATGTACAAGGGCTGGTTGGTGGGGCCAAGGACTAACGACCTGCACTTTGCTTTCTACTACTTCTGTCAGGTGGAGAAAAAAACCCAAGTGAACCGCAAAGAAACCCAAAAGCCAATACATATATCGAAAAAGTGCCACACACAAAATTAAGAATCAAAACTACTAAGTAATGTAAGTATATGATGATTGGTTATTAAGATTAGAGCTAATATACTAAAGTGGTGCCTAGCAAAATGGTGAAAAGGTTCATCATAACAAGTTACAAATGTCCTTACCTTTGGCTATGGGTTCCAGTACAGCCTGAAAAAATATTGCAAAAAATTAATTAACAATACTGAGGAGATAAAGGAAGAAAAACTACCTAAAACTCAACCTCCGCTCAACATCATGATACATTAATTTATCTACAGACTACTTAAGCAGCATACAATCACCTGCAGCATAGTGATTCGATTTTTTTTTAACAGGAGGATTTGATGCTTTACCCAAGAGAATGACAGATTGGCGAAGGTAACTAAGTTGAACAAGGCCTAGACAATTAGACTACTAACTGACCTAAATAGACAGCAGTGCAAGTAATGCAAACATGGTTACCTGCATGTATCATCAAGTGTATCGTAGACATTACATAAATCTTATCTGATCATGTTATTAAAACCCTTTACTAAAGTCCACTCAAAGATAATGCTTTTGATAAATGTATGCTTATTGGTTAGTTCTTAAAATTAATAATGATTATGAATGCCTTTAGGTCTATTAACATTTATTCAGTTATTCACTTTACTTTGTTATCAGTTCTAGTTCAAAACATCAACAATTTTTTTATGACAGCCAAAAAAAAAAAATGTTTGCGAAAGGTATCATTCCATGGAAATGATACCTTTGGAAAACCAGCATAGATTTGTTTTTAAATGACGGTATCTTTAAAAAAAAAAAAAAACTATGGCGCATGGAAGCAAAACTGCTTGGGGTTAATTTGAAGTCTTCAGTTTTGTTCTTTTTATAGTAGCAGCCATCCATGGCTTGGTATATAACACACATGCCATCAATGACAGGGTCTTATAAGCATTATTTCCAAGTCAGCTATTCAGATAATTTAACAATTGGTTAAGCATCAAACCTTTATCACTTGATTCCTGTCAGTGTTTATTTTTTCAATAGTCAACTTCTGTTTAACGATTGGTTCATTCACGTCACCTGATATGTTTATATTACTTCCGGTCTGAAATATACGACATATTAGTATAACAGTGAAGAGTCTTGATAAAACAAATGATGGCACTCACTCATAATCACAGAATTCAAGCACTTGATAATGGAAATAGATCCTGCTACATTTGGGAGTGCACTGCCACAGAACTCAATTCAATTGTTCAATTCAAATAGTGACACTGACAAGCAGATTTGATAAATGTCAAAACACAAAATCATAGCTGTAGAAAACTAAGGGTGGTGGTAGACGTTTTAAGAAGGGTAGATTTTAGGGATGGGCAAGGAGGTTAATAAAGGTGGGTGAGGGGCCATGAAATTAGCTTTAGATTGGGTGAAAAATTTCAAGCAGGAGTGACCCCACCCTACATCACTACCAGCTCATAATACTTATTTTTAAATAGAAATTTAACTCTAAAATCCCTTTAATTGTTAAATCAACATTAGCATTCACAGAAGGCAAGTTTGAACAAGCTACATTACCATAAGTAGAATAAGCAAGCAATTGCTCACTTGAATACAAAACAGCATGAATTATCTTTTAGCAATGAATATGAAGACCTACACAATGCAGCAAATTGAACTAAACTAACAAACAGAACTAATGATACTACACGCTGAAACAAAATGAATGAATTTGTTAAGATCTAATTTAATTTTCATCCTTTATTCTTTTGAATTTAATTGTATGTACTGAGGGTCCCAACTGATCAGCTCTGGCTGAACAGTTGAATTTTACAATTTAAAATTAAATCCTTCCGAATAAATCATAAAATATAATAAAATATACCAAACATAACAAATGCAATTCAATTATAAAAAAGATAAAGATTCTTACTGATATGTTGAAAGTCTTCAGTTTTTCTCTGGCGTTTTGCAAGGTTTTCTTGAGCTGATTAAGGAATGACTCGGTAAAAACGTTCGGAACTGGCTTACGCTTTAATCTCCGGTTCTGAGGGAAAAAAATTGCAATTGAGAAACTAAGAAAATGTAAGATATACCAACAAGATGCTATCAGTTTTGTTCAGAAATCCTTAGAAGTAGATATTGAAAATAGAAAAATTTTGAGAAGTCAACATTGAGAATGGCAACGTTATGGGACAGTAAAAAACCTCCCCGTTGGAATCTCAAGAGTACATTAAAAACAAACCAATGATAAACTTGCCTTAATTCAAACCACTGCAGATAACATCACAAATATTACGCTATATACTTAAATATTGACTGAAAAATATCAAATAATGTACAACAGATTCTAAACATTAAGTAGTATTGAGCTGTCGATGTCAACATTCGGATGGGAAGTCAGTCAGAAAAAAAACACATTAAAAACGTCATGCTAGCTCGAAGCTTGGTTTTGTTTTTTCAACAATAGAGAAAACTCTCTCAGTCACTACTGCTATAAAATATTACTATAGTTCCCCGGATAGAATCCCACACCGACTTTACGCCCAACTTCGCGTACACAAATTTCCCCGGGTGAAGTCCCAGGGTCTGAGGATTGGGTAAGTCGGCCTAGGTCGATAAATTTAACAAATGCTCAAAAAATAAAGGAATTGTCTGCGAATTCTGCCGACTTGAAACTCTTAATATTGCTTAAAACTGACATTGGTCGCCATAAACTAAAACACAAAGCCCATAAAAAAGTAAAGTAAAGTAAAGATAGACAACACCGCGGTCCGTCCCGGAAAAGACCTGCCCAGCGGGCTGATCGGATCGTTAATTCACAGCGTGAAGACTAGCATGTTTCCACAGAGAATCGCTGCTAAAAATAACTTGTTACATCACGAATATTATTTTGATAGGCTATTGAATCGTAGGTGAAAACCACCTTCCAAAACGATCGTCATTTCCATCTGTTCATACACTAGGCCTAGGGAATCCCGGGGTATAATGCCACCCCTCCCCCCAAAATCGGGACAGTTTCGCGTTCATGGGGATGGGATTATACCCGGGGAACCACGGACTAATATTCCCTTCATCACACTGGCAAGTAGTGGATACTTCTTGCAATTAATTTTTTTTTTTTTTATTCTAAAAATATTGACGTCCCTATTTTTTGGTGTTTTTGACATCGGAAATCGGGACGTCAATTTGAGATAACAAATTTTGAAGTATGATTAACATTTTCGGGTATCCAAAGCTGTCATGTCCTAAAAAGCTCCCACTTTAACCTCCTTGGTTTGACATACCTCCATGGTTTGACATTAACAAATTTTGCGTAATAAGTAGAATAGTTATCACAATAACTAGTACTACAACCACTGCTCTGCATATTGCATGTCACGCATGCGCTGTATGGTGGTAGATAAAACGTGCCTTGGTCAATGGTTTATTTTCGAGTTTGCAGAGAGTTCATTTATTTTACATATTCAAGTATACATGACATAACTATGTTGTAAACCAGTAAAATTACACAGCAGTCTTAAACAAAAACTTCATAATACTGATGACACGTACGTTTTTCTGTGTTTAAAGTCAGTAATTGTTCACAATTTGTTTTTTCTGCACCACTTTCTTTTCGTTTTTTTATATATAAGCCTAAAAGAATTTCATTTCAACGATGTTTCTGTGTTTGAAGTACAGTTAACTGTACACCAGGTTTTCACAGAATGCATTTACGCTACATATTCAATCGTTACAAATACTCTTGATTTTTATTTTGTCGCGGATTATTGTTTATTGATCTGTATGGTAGTCTTGTGGTAGACCAATCTAACATTTATTTTAACAAGACTGACTGAATGCTGCTGTCGTTGTCATGTTTTGTACGTATTGCACACCAACAGCAACGTAAATTGCCGTGTTCATCGTGTGTAAAAGACTTTAGGTAGGTAAGCACATTTGATTCAATACCATAATGTAAAATGTTGTTCAGATCACATTAATTTTTACCAAAACACATGTTACACCTACTTGACGACAAGCAGTAGTCGATTTACCACAACTACCTAAGTTTACGCTAGGGCCTAGACGTTCGACGTTAGTGTAAACTGTATACTCTCGCGATAGAAAACAAAATTTCCCCAAAATATTAAACACGTTCGATCCAATACCATTATGTAAAGACCGTGTTTGTTTAGATCACTTTTTTTCCTTCTTAATAACATGTGCACCTGCTACATTAACACGACAGAGACCTAACCCTACCGACGATCCCGTAAACAATTGGTCAACTACACCAACAAGGTATGCATTATGGAGCTCGCTTACCCTCTCGCGATGAAAAACAAAATGTCGGCAAAGTTTTTCCGACGCATGCGCATATCAAACTTTTCTCCTAAAAACGACTCAAAAATGGTGGTAGGGGGTATATGTTTTATCGTGTACGTCCTACATTTCTCATCTAACATAAAAAACAAACAATTCTTGCACAACTACATGTCCACCAGTTACTATGTGGAAAACATTATACCCACCTTGAGGCACCGTTTAGGAGCCTATTCGTTTACAAACCCGCTGCTCACACACACACACACATTTCACGTTCTAATTTCCCCATTAGTTCCTTTGTGACCTTAAGGTCACAAAGGAACCAAAATTCACAGCATGTATCATTGTATGGAATAAAGCACGTTTACACACGTATGCAAGAATGTAGCAAAAACTAAACACAAAATATGATAAGCATGGTCTCAGTATCCATAATTAAGCTAAAGTAATTTGTACATTTTATTTCCTGCTTCTATACAGACAGATGGTTTAGTTTTGATGTTCAATCCAATAACCATTAAAACAAAAGAAAAAAGAGAGAGAAAAAAAACTATAAACATTGCAGTTAGCAATTTTCAACTTATCAGTTTAGTTAACTTTCATTTTGTAAATGTAGCAAATTCCCCAAATGGGCAGTATTAATAATTTATATTAACAAATTTTGTATAAATCTAAAAAATTACAAAACTAAAAATCAAAACGAAATTTATATCAGGCACTAGAGACGAACATAAAAAAAAAACGGTAACGATATTCTGAAACTTAAACAGCTAAATTTGTAGCATTTACATGAATAAAGACTAAGATGTACATGAATAAAGAGTAAAATTTACATAAATAAGCAATAAAAAATGCATGAATAAACACTTAATGAACATGTACTATGTTAAAATGCTAAAATTCACATGTGTCAGTTAACATTCTGTCTAAATGCTGTAATAAACATGAATGAACACTAAAATATGCATGTAAACCACACACCATAATGTACATGTATATGTATATGAACACTGAAATATATAAGCCAAACATAATGTACACATAAACACTGCAATGTATTCTGCAAAAACATGTTCAAAATTCATGCATGTACGGAAATTTGTAATGTTTTAATGTTGAAATAATCATTTCGGTGTCCAAGTACTGTATGAGCTTTTTAGTTTATTTTCGGACTATGTATGTGATAGGCGTGAACATATACTCTAATATGTGTAAACTGAAAAGGTACAGTGGATAGCTACTGAAACTATCCAAATGCATACTGTTTGTGCTAATGCATGTACATGCATTACAATGGCTAATGCAACGGTTCATACTTCACTGAACATACTAAATAGTTAGGGTAAACGTTATGTCATCTGAAGATAATTTGACTCATAAATTTGGTCCACACAAATAGCAACTACAGTAGTTGCAATAATTTGGTTTGAATTTACCATAGAGGAAAGAAAAGCAATTATTTACCTTGATAATATTAACAAAACACTGGAACTGGTCTTCTCCTAAGTTCTGGTTGATGTGTTCAAAGCTGAGTTTATCAAGGGTTGTTGAGTTCTGTGGATGGCTTTGGCATGCAAAAAACTGGAACACTCTGCATTCTGTAAATAAACATCATTTATTTTTTTTTTATTTGTAAAAGATTGTTTAAGCCCATAAGGCCAAGGATGTCAAAGAGCGAACTTAAAAAAAAAGGTTATGTTTCTTTTTTTTTTTATGTAACTTTTTTGTATTACTGTATAAGACGTTGTTATTATTATTAAATGGAACACTCTGTATTCTGTAAATAAACATCACTTTTTTTTTTAAATTTGTAAAACTCTGCATTCTGTAAATAAACATCATTTATTTTTTTTTTATTTGCAAAAGATTGTTTAGGCCCATAAGGCTAAGGATGTAACTTAATGTAACTTTTTTGTATTATGCACTATACTGTATAAGACGTTATTATTATTATTAAATGGAACACTCTGTATTCTGTAAATAAACATAACTTATTTTTTTTTTTTTTATTTGTAAAAGATTGTTTTAGGCACATAAAGCCAAGGATATGTCATAGAGAGAACTTAAAAAAAAAAAAACAAACTGGAGCACTCTGCATTCTGTAAATAAACATTATTTTTTTTAATCAATTTCCTAAGTCGCATCCTTCATAAGACAAATATACGTGCATAAGATGCTCTACAGGAAATAAGTCTTATTACGAGGCTAACACAGCAGACAAATTGTACCCAGGATGCGGGATTGGAAGGTACTGTAAGAGCATTTCAAAATAATAACTTTGATAATTTTGAACTAATACTGCTACATTTACATCTGATAGATATAATCATACTACTAGGTAAACAGTTAAACTTGCCTAGTCCACTTTGCCTAACTCGAATAATTTCTAAGTCGATCTTATTTTACATGCCAAATTGTTGAGTTTTACATTAATTAACAATCTGTAAGTTGCATTTTATTTGACAAATGATGTATATTTTATCTTTATTGTTGATATTTGTGATATTTTTATGTTCTGGGGAAACCACTCGATAGTTAATAGGTTTTCCTCTCTTTTGTTACCATTTCTCCGTTCTTGTCTTTTTTTTTTTTTTTTTAAGAAATGAATTAAATGAAACACAAATCTATTTTTGTTTATTTAAAAAACTTGAATTGAGTACCAGCTTGCATCATTGACTATAAATGACTGGCACTGTAGAATTTGTAGACTTATTGTATCGATAATGTTTAATATAGTACATAACAAGTCGCTCTTTTGAACATCATGTTACATTCTTACAGTTTACTAGAAATTTTTTGGACCAACCAGCAAGTTTTCTTATCTAAACACTTGACATACATCTTGACAATATTATCATTCATGATCATTTGATAATTATGGATTCATTCACATGAAAATGTCTTCTTACCATTGGAATTTGAATATAGAGCATCCTTGAATACTTTGAAGAATACCTAAAAAATAAAAAAATTACAAAGAATTTTTATCTTTTAATCTTTTTATGTCATGCTAAGTTAGTTCTACATTCAAATACAAAATTGTTCTGGTTTGTAATATTGCAATGCCTTTGATTTTCCCCTATTTTTAATTGTTATTTGACCTTTTACACCCTGGAACAGTATGATAATGCTAAGTATAAGCAGCCCTCTTCTTTCTTTAGAGCCACCATATTAATTTGGTGTTTACTAAAAATTAAAACATGCCTAGAGTCTGCCTTGATTGATACATTTTTAATATGCCAAACAAAGAGATAATTACATGTTCCATAATAGAATACAAAATTATAACCAATTAATTTGAAATCATTAAGCTTTTACATCTGTTTATTCCTGTACCATTAATTTATATTATAATCAGTAATGGAATATCCAGGGACATACATCAGTAAATTAATTTAATTCCAATTCTTTTTTCTAACCTTCAAACATGTTCATATCTTAAGGGCTTACTAGGCAATTTCGAAAAATACAATTCGATGAAGATACATTAATTGATCACTTCTACAAAACCAGATGGATTTATATTCTATTAGTTATCTAAGGCTTAAGCTCTGTTGACACTAATATATTTTCTTTGAAAAAAACAATGCTGTATGCCCATAAATAGTCATGATCCTATATATGGGCATGATATGATGATATCAGGACCATATTTAGGCATGTCACATGTTTTTGTCAAATAAAACTTGAGTGTCTGACCATTAGGCCCCCAAAAAAATTATAAGTTTATCACCCTCGCTCACATGTCTTATATGGTATTGAAAAAAAAAATTGGGGAGGGGGAGAAAACATGTAGTTTTAATTTATTATTTTAAATCTTTTTTTTTCTCTTTATTTTTTTAAGTAAATAGTAGATATTTATTGCAAAATAAAAATAAAAAGCCTGCCTCCCTTATCACTTTTCCAGCCCAAACAGGGTGACAAAGTAATAATTTTCTTTTTTTAATGGGCCTTAGTAAGCACAATAAAAGTCATCGCTTCAAATTGGAATAATTGCTACTGTAGTGCAAAATTCGAATTATCCCTTTTCCTCTACACAGAATACCAGCAATTTTCAACGACTGATAATAATTACTTTGAATCTATAAATATGACTGAAGAAATACATAGGCAGATGGGCTGATAGCTGAGAAACAAATTATGGTTTTGCTTTATAATTTATAGCCAGATATTTATAAACAGTTTTCATTTTATGTAAATTTAATTTTTTAACAGCATATTTCTACAATATATTGATATATTGATTATTTTCTTTTTAAGGCAGCCTTTTTGGGAATTCGACTCTCTTCAAAATTATATTTGTATCTATTTCTTTCAAAGCTGTACATAACTGAAAGAGAAATAAATGTTAGGTGGTTTGTGTATGAATTTATCACTAGTAGAAGCTCACATTAAACTAGTACATCCTTTGTATTTGTATTTTTTTTTTTTATATTCATTAATAATTTATTTCTCTTTCAACAACAAAATGCATAACAATGCACAGTATCCCCTTAGGCTTAAAGGGGATCTACTGTATTTCTTTTCAGGTTTACTTCTTAAATATGATTTTATTTATTTTGGTATTTTCTAACTATCTAGGCATGTTAATCTGGTAATCCTTCTTTTTAGTGTTATGTCCCGTCAATCAGTCAAGTTCAAAATCTTCATAAAAAATTATATCTTAATAATCACGACATGAGAGATGTTGGTATGGATACCATTCTCTATCAAGAGTAAAAAAAACAAACTACATACCTCCTCATCTCCAAGGTCCTCGTAATCTTCGACTGTAAAGAATGACATAAAAAAAAAAAAACATGATTTTCTGTCTTCAACATTTTTTCCCTTTACAATATATTCTACACTGTGCTTAATAATTTGACTAATTAATTCTCAATTTTATTCTTTATTTTCCAAATGAAAAGACACTATTAATTCACAGCAAAATATAATAAAATGGAGTATAGCAGCAACATTTATCCAAAGTCATATGATAAAAGATTTCTAGTCCAAATGATAAACTGCTACACTTTATTAGAATCAATTAAGTTTTCTGCTACAATAGACAAATCATTACTTTAATTCAAAGTCTATGAAGCTAGCATATACAGTAGAAAATAAATTCGAATGCGAGATAAATCAATCAACACTTACTATTGATTGTTACTCAAAAGAAAATATTTAATTAAATATAAAATCTAGTAAATTAGAAATTCTTTGTTTATTTACTTTTCATATTCTTTCTTGTTTATGATATACATAGTATAATATAATCATCAAATACAGACATAGACAAATACAGACGGTTTCTCATAGTAGAATAAAACAGGACAAAGAGGAAGATGGGGATGGGATTGAAACACTCATTAATAATCTACAGTAGTATGATGCTGATATTAATACTGTACATCTAGTACTAGTAGCAGTCTGATTACAATCTGTAAGACATTTTTTCACACTGTCTTGGCTTTATAATTAGTATGTGAAACATTTACTATTGGATAAATAAAACCCACATTATAATTATATTCATTATATTACAAAACTACTAATATTTTATTTTACAATATAAATAACAAAAACATTGTAATCTTAAACTGCCCTTCATACAATAGTATTCATTTTTTTTGCTGTAATTTGAATGATTATTAACATCAAAATGTGTAAAAGCAAAACAAACCAATCGAATAAGAGTGTTAATGATATATAATACTATGCGAGTGTCCAGATCAAGGGCCAACTCTTAGTGAAATTTTCCAGGGACTGCTATATACAGAAGCACTGACTATTACAGTAATATGCACACATCAGAAGTATAAAAGGTACCAGATCCACTGAAATATCCAATAGCAGAGCCACACAATATCTTGCCAATTAAGCTAATAGTCTATCTTCTCATTCGTATATTTGAATAACATTTGTCTATCAAAAACACAAAATCCAATTTTGGGCCATTATTTATACACTGGAAATTATGAATTATACTTGCCTGATGCTTTTGAAACAAAGGCAGCTGTAATTGCGCGAAACTTTTCAGAGCTTACATCATCAGTGTTCTGAAAAAAAAAATGAATAACCAGATTAGTATTTATTAACTGAAAAAATAACATTCTTCAATAAAATGCAATACCTGGTGATGCCAGATGAACTCTATAAGTATTTGGGATATAAATAGATACACAGAGTTCTATTCTTAGAACTACTGACCCACAAGTATTCAACAGATCCATGAATACAAATCTAATATTATTAGTTATCACAATTTTTAGGACTCCTCTGGAAATACATCCTTTATTGGGATTTAGAGGGTTATCCCAGATATCAACATTGTTGACTTGTTTTCTCAATTTTGTTTCATTGTATTCAGTTGTTCTGGTTTTCAATGTTATAAGTTGATATCAAATAAATAAAAAACAATGAGTAGTACTTAGTAAATTGTTACAAAAACAGAATAATTATATTCTTCAATAATATTTATTAAAAAGACTATTTTTATTCATTTACTACATTTGTATAGCACCCACTTCATGATAGTTCAAAGGTGCTTTACTATCTGACTAAGCAACTGTTTTATATAGATTGTGTTATAACTTTGTTCAAATCAGATAAAGTAATAAATAAAAATAGGCTCCTATCCTCCAGAATGTGTCTATAGTAAATTGTAATAATTAATGTTTAAGATGCTACCACATGTAGGGGCCCAGTTAGAAACTACAAAAGAAACAGTAAAATTCAATGGCTTCCCACTGTCACCTGACCACTGAATAAATGTTGAATTAGATTTAAAAATATCTCCAATATATTTTATCCACACTACTTTGGCTATAATTTCACTGAAATTAATTTAGTATAGTACCAAGAAGTACAGAATTGAGAAGTTTGACCGCCTAGATTTTGCCTGCACGCAATGAAACAAAAAACCAAGTACTACCACAAGTTGGGGTGCCCTATTTGAATTTGAATACAGTTCAAAACTAGAAAATATATTCTAATAGTCACAGCACATGTTTGATAAAAACGCCTTTTATGTTCTTTTGAAGAACGCTCTCTAGTTTGTGGAAGTTATGTTCTTTTGAAGAACGCTCTCTAGTTTGTGGAAGTACATTTTGAGGATTCCATTTCAACGAAACCCCAAGAGTCAGATCTCTTGCTGTTCTATACTTTTGGATAGTACCTAATGATTTATTTGCATTAAGTGTATGATCATAAATACACTATTGTTTTCTACAATGGATATGGAATCCTATGGTATGCAGGCTGTTAAAGATAATAATCCAGCCTGGTGCTTCAGAATATAAACCTTTGTTGCCATGCAAATATTGATGTCACACAGCCCTTCAGTAATACATTGAAACACTGTTCAATAAACCCACAGAAATACTTGGCTACATCATCACAAGTTCTAATGAACGCAGCATAACTTCCCGTAATAACTTATTTTGTATTTTCAGTCATTTTCTACCTGATTGGCTTTGATATGTATCTATTGTGTATAAATTAAAAAAAAAAAACACACAAAACAAAAAAGTCTTATACTCCCTCCCTGCCATAATTTCTTATCCATTTGCTACAAGGAATTTCAAAGGACGCCACCTACTTGAAACATTCCCCAGTTGCACATAATAAAACATAATAATCTTCTCGCATATATTTTTAGTACCTTCCTATAGTAAGCTACAGCTCGAGAGTGTTTTATGCAGAAGAAACTGGAATTGCCACAGAGCCATAATATACACAATACAGTAATTGCAATTGCATATAGCTGCAAGGATTTATCCCTGGCCATCTGCAATATCCAGTAAGCTGAGCATGTCTAGTCCCACTGCATTAACTTGATAATTAAAGGCAAACCGTGCTACAGAAACTACTAATTAAAGCCAATTTTAAAATCCATTAAAAAAAAATCTATATTAGTATTCGTATACTACAATATACCATATTTATTTGAATGAATGCCCCCTCCAGAGCATAATTTGGAATATAAATGCCTTCCTCGAATAAATGCATTCCCCCCACCCCCATAAATAACTGTAAAGAAAACTTATGGAAGCAACATCATTCTCAACACATTCTATTAATGTTCTACTCCAGTAGTATTACATATTCTAAACCAGGTTAGGATCAATAAATCTTTATGATCATGCAATAACACATTTTACAGTGAAATTAAGGGGAGTATGAGTATATGTATAAATTTTACTCAAAAAAAATAAACGCTTTCCTCAAATACCCTACTCAAAAATAAACGCCCAGAGGCATTTATTCGAATAAATACGGTTACAAATTTTCTCACCACAATTTCTTTATTACTACGATTTTTTTAATAGTTATTTCATCGTCTATGAACCTCTAGGTATACTTTATGCATCTTTATTTGAAATGGGAATGTAAAAACATTTCAGCTAATTTTACCTCATTGCTGCGAAGCAGCCAATTCATATTCTTGACAGCAATTTGACCTCTGAAAGGTCATTGTTTGTCAAAAACAAGGGCCTAAGACGACTGAAAAGCGGAGTTTCCTTCTTTCATTCTGCCGGGTAAAATCAATTACTTTAGGCGACGTTTGTAGACTAACCAACACGTACCAACGTCCGCATGTCGTGCTAGCCTTATCCTACTCTAGGCCTAGACTAGCTAGTAGGATGGTATAGGCCTAGCCTTGAAGGGACGAAGGTCCCAATGAAAAGCAACGTCGCTCCTTGATAGCTAACATTGTCTATTTAACATCACAATAATTCATTATTAGACCTATAGTTCTTTTTTGAATTGTACTCCAAAAATCTCAGCCGATACCTTGCACAACTCAAGTAACGTCTCGTATCTATTGTCATGACATCATGGCTCACTGGCTCACACTTGCGATGTCTCGCACTTGTGATCAAATAACACACTGGCAACACTCTTTGGCAGTCGACTAGCCCCTAGAAAACCCGCCCTTGGAAACTTGCCCCATAAAAAAATGTACACTTCCTAGACCATGTAGTCTTCAAAATAAAAATTGTAACCTTTGGTAATCAACTACATTTTCCACATATATAGAAATTTTTGAAACTTTATTAAAAAAAACCTGAAAACCCATAATTCACCACTATACACACTTTTTGACAAAAATTAAAAATTACGACTTTGTTACCCAATGAGAAGTGTTCTAATATAGACAATGGGTCGTGTCTCATATTATTTGTTATAGTTTTATTATTCATTATTTTCACTTGACTCGCATAAATAATTTTGTTCGAAGAACATTTATATGCTTTGTACTTTGCAATTCTTCACTTGCAATTTGCAATTTCTAGTTATATTACATTTGCTGACAATACCCCAGACTGCCAGAAAACCAAAAGGCAAGTGGGGCGCTTTCAATTTGCCAATGCCCTGACAGCCCATAGTACATACTGTATGGGAGATACCTTACCCTGTATGCTCAATTTGTATCATTATTAATCTTTTATAATTATTAATGTCTTTTATCAAAGCTAATATCCTTATGGACTATCTTCATTCTCGACAATGTCCTCATAAAGAATGAATGTAGAATCAATTATGGTCTCACTTTGTCATTCTTCAGAGACATTTGCATATTCATAAAAAATTAAACGTAGAATCAATTATGGCCTCACGTTTGTCATTCTTCAGAGACATACGCATATTCTTATCCTTATTATAAATTTTAAGATTGTAGGATTCTTTCATTTCAAAGAATAGAAGAATATTGTCCTTATTAAACAGGTCCGTAGCGTGACTTAATTCATGGGAGGTTCGTTTCAGTGAAAAATATACCCTTATCTCCAATACTCTTGAGAACATTGTGAATATATCTACGAATACCAATTTTTTTGTTTTTAAGTGCGGACCTTCTCCAGTTTTTGGGCGGTTCGTCGTAACCCCCTTAACTCCCCCACACTACGGGCCTGTTAAAACATAATAATCCTATATAATGTACACAGTATTATATCTAATACGACCTATAATAAAGAATGCTGTCCTTAAAACATAATAATCCTGTATAATGCATTACATCTACTAAGGTCTCTAATTATTATAGATTATTAAAATTATTATCGTGGTGATTAAAATGTCACCAGCATCAATCTTGTATTTTATTTTAAAAACACATGGATTAGAAACTGTCAAATTCAAAGATCAATCACAGATAACATAAACATGAATATTAAGAAGTATCACTAAAAAGCCTTAATAAATGCACTCGGTGAAAGCAAATTCATGCAGTGGTTTGGTCGCTTAAGTGTTGCAACGACTATTCTCATCCTACAATGCAACATTTATGCAAAATGATAAACAGAGTACAGCTGATAAAAATAGTATAGAAATTATTACCATACAAAGTCCAGTGTGTTATCAATCTCATATCAATTAGGTATGATCTGGCCATGTCAAATGGCCATGACAATCTGCTACTAAATGAACAGGCTACATAACAGTAAAGAGCCTGTTGTTTTATGCAGTCACAAAATTTCAACATGGCTGAACGAGCTGACAGTGCAGTGAATAGATCAGTCTAACCTAGCCTATACATGATACGACCTTGTACACTGCCTTATTTAACAACAGTTGTAGTTAATCAATTTACACTATAGACAGCATAATACATAGGTTACCTCCACAAACAGATACCATTTGCACAAGTCAGCACCATACAAAATAAATTTTTCAGGCAAGAAGTAAATTGCACACTGTATTTTTCCTTGGTAACACGTTCCCTTCACTGATTCTACACTGCAAGTCTCTTTTCTTGCCAGTTAATTCTATGCAAAGCCCTATTTGATTTGTCGATTTGATCACATGACCTGACATTCCTGGCTGAGCCAACCAGGTTGCTAGTCCTTCACTTGTCTCTGTCGTGCTTACTGAAGCATAAACCAGCCTCTAGTGAGTTAACAAGCGCACTGCTTGCAAACAACACTCATCCAGGCCAGTTAGAAATACTCGTATCTTTAAGCTGCATACAGTAGAGTGACAGATATGTTGAATTTGTGACACTACTGACAAACACTGTAAAATCTAACCAATATTATCACTACTAGTATATCAAAGTTAATGTAATTTTTAGGTCTGATAACATTTCATATTATCTTTCTGAAGGACGCTACTGTAAGTGTTACAGTAGGCTTCAGAATACCATGACAAAATTATCACATCGCTATTGAACTCTACTTCGATGCATTCAAAAAATGAAATAATTATCATGATGATAATATTAAATAAAGTTATGCTCAATAACCGATCACTCACGTTGGAAGCAATGTTATCATAATAACATCTCCCAAATACAATCCTCCCAATTATGAGTCTCCCCATTTACAAATCTCAAAATTACAAACTCTATTTTACTAAAACAACTTGTGGTGATGACGTAATTACAGTACGAACAATCTTTTTTAAACTACAAAAAAATTACAAACTGCATATAAAAACTCTCAAAAATCATATGAATTGTTAAATCAGATGAAAGAAATACTAAATTAATAAATCAACATAAATTGACAAATTGACACATCTTGTTACATAGAGCATGATACTCAAACCAATTTTGATTCAACTGAGGGAGGAAAAAAACGGACAAGAAAAACAGATCTGAAACTAAAAATGAAATGGGAATTTAATGGAACATTAATACCCGAGAAGATGCAACCATGATTTCTTGGAAAATAAACAGAAATAGTACATTTTCAAGAGCTCTTCCTCTCTTCTTTATAATTGATGTAAGTAACCTCTCACAGCAGATCTTACAATAGGTCATATCAAAGGATTATTAAACGGTTAAATAAACAGACAGCAACTAGTGGCTGCACCATGTTAACAAGCAAGAACAAGTTCTATGGCAACAAACTTTATGTAAACCAATGGCTGCTTTGCTATGCTAATGTAAACAGAAACCATGACGCCACCATCCATCATAACCAAGTACCGTACGTTCCAGTATGTGACAATAGATAGGGGGCCTGACATTGCACGTCTATGTGCATAGTCCATTTTCTCAACATTTTCACAAACTATCCGTACTATACTATACTATACTATTAGGCCTATTGTATGCAACCATTTGAGATAATGACAATAAATATAGCAAAAATATTGTAGGTAGGTATTTGAAGTGGCCATGTAGGATGGTTGCATGAACAATGATGATTTTAATAGATCAACTACAGTAACTAACTTTGTAAATAATTGTATCATTTTGTATATTCTGTTTTATTTATGTCCTTCGTTTATATTTTGTCTAACTTCTATACTAATTTTTGCATTGGGAAGAAGAATTTTATTTTGAGTGACAATAAAAGAACCTTGTATCTTGACTGTTACATACAATGAGCCTTCACGTTGGGGCTCCAGGGTGCTGGCAAAAATGGAATAGTGAAGCTATTTCTTGATTTTTTGCTTTTGGTTTGTTTCTAGGATATACCACTCTAATGGCAATTTTAAATAACATCTTTTAATTACTTACCTTGCTATTTTTCACTTTCTCAATACTGTAGCCAATATAGATTTTTTTTTATAAATTAAATGGATGTACCGATACTAATCTCCTTTTTATGAAGACTTGTATACTAACCATAAAAACAATGTTACTTACTATAAACCATTGCTTTAATAAGCCAGGCAGATTATTGATCGGCTGTGGGTGTAAGGAACTAGTAGACATATAAATTATTCAGGGACACCATAGATAGTAAGATAAGGAAAACACATAGCAAGCTCATTTGCACGAGCACACCTTCACAAACTAATGAATACCAACATCAGCTGGGAACAGAAATCTTATAAACAGCTGTCAACGTTTCATCAGATATTTAAGTTACAAAGACAAAATAAACTATGGAAAAGAAGAAAATCCATTCCACAAAAGTAAACAGAAAATTACAAAAAGGAATGTAAAATATAAATAAAACAAGGCAAGAAAACATCAAAATAGGGATTTATACAATGATCATTGTGGACTGAACAAGATGTGGGCAGAAAAGAGTACAGATTCTCCCCCAGTAAACATCCCAATTTACCATCAAGGGTGTTGCCACAGGTGTCCAGATGCCCAACCAATATTTTCTAGGTGCTCATCACCTAACCAGTCTTTACATAAATATTACTACTAGTATTAATGATTACTTTCAATTATTTTCAAAAATGATCTAAGCAAATCAATGTCTAGCTATTGTACTATTATAGTAGGAACTAGTACTACAGTAACTATCTATAACAATTATGGACAAGATTGGCGTATACTGTAGAACATAGTATAGAAGACATAGAAGAAATAAACATCTAGTACTGATGTTAAAAAAAAAATCCAACATTTCCTACATTCGGTAGTAACATAATGACAGCTTTTATAATCCCAACACACAAGTACATAATCAAGTATTTTGAACTGATAAGCTCATATAGATATCCTAACCCTCCATTAATCCATTAGAAATGTTCAGCTAATGAAAAAACTTTTACAGTACTATAGCATATTACTTCTTAATACGCTCTTCTAACTCAAATGCATTGCTTCATATTGTAAAATGTCTACTGTAGAACAAATTACAAATAAAACAAACCACAATCAGTAAACTAGGTACCATGTATGAAAGAGAATTGAGTGCAGAACATAATGTACAATCAATATCAGTTCTGATTTCACTAAATGTGAAGGCATTAAAATATATCTTCAATCTTTTCGGTAATTACAAATTTAAAATACAACTGCCTTTTCCTTGTTAAAGTTCTTGAATCCAAATCTGTTTAATGGATTGGATGTAAAAAAACAAGGATAACCCATAAAGGTCTGAAGAAGGCTTATTTCCAACTGGGGTACTCCTTCTGGTGGTGACAATCCCCTACTTAATTCCAAAGAGTGTTGTACTGCGTTCTTTAACATGCACATGGGTCACAAAGGACCAACGTTTTAAATCCAAAAGACAGTACGCTATTGAAACTTGCATTTCAGGTCTTCATATTCTATGAAATTCTCTATTTCATTGAAATATTTATTTCAAAATAAAAACTATAAAAATAAATAAGGCTATAATTTAAATTGAAATGTATAACTCACAATTGAATAATACTGATCTTATGCTTAACTGGCCTGGCCACCTGCTCATCTTATTCAGCGAATAAATTACCAGTAAAATCCAATTTCAAAGGCAGTTAAAATGTGAATTACCAAAACGTCAATGTTATAGCATAGCTACTTTACAGACTAGTATTTGTCAATGTTCTTCGAATATTTTAACAAAACCTCTTTAGATAAGAAAGGAAATTTTTTATCTTTTAAATCTTCATTTATTTAGACTAATGAATTCTAACAATTATGAGAATATAAAGTAAATAATCAATCATCCTTAATAGCATTTAAGATTAAAAAAATAAATATTGTTAATGTAATTACATAGTCATGAAATCCCATAGCGTAATTGTCATCAATGATATTCCAAAATCTCAATTAACTGAGTGATATTTAAAAGCAATTGTTTTTGTCTATCAAACTCTTTAATAGCCAATCCACATCTTGAAAAAAACCCTCATAAAAAGAATGTACCTCGGAAAGGTTAAAGGTCAGACCTCATGTACTTGTACAGTAGTTGTTTCACCACTGGGGATTGCAGACAGGAAACTGACCTAGCGTCTGAGACTACTTTTGTATTCAGCGTACATTGAAGGCAAGCCGATCAGTTCAAACTTCCTTCCTGGCTAATTTCTACTGATTAAATGGAGCTAAACATCTCAGCAACAGCATTTGATTTCGGATTCTTAACTTTAATAGCATTAAATGTCACTATTAAGCGCTGTTAAGAAGACATCGTACAGCTATCAATAATAACCAAATTGACTACTTTGCATATCGCCGTCATCTCTGTAGGCACAATTTCCTCTTAAGAAAAAATTAACAACTAGCTTCTACAAAGGATTCCCTATTCCAACTTATTTAAATTAACAATTATAGAGACAAAAACTAGAATAATTTTAAGTGATTCTAATAATTTTCATAGCCCACCTTCACAGTAAATTATTAAGAAAAGTGTTTTAGAAAAATTTAAATCAACGGTAAAGAAGACAAATGTTGTTTTGTATACTGTATCGAACTAAAACTAAAACCATGTGTTTCAGCTACATTTATTTTTTGTTGTACTTTTTTTTTTCATCTTATTAGCAGATCCTGCAGAAATGAACACATTTGCAGAAATGCGAAATTTGATAAATTTTAAGGCATGAGACTTTTGTTATGAAAACTTATCATGCTACCCAGATACAATAGAGTAATACTTTTACAACTAAAAATCTGTTACAAATCTACCTTTTTCTTGAGAATTTTCAAACCATTTGAATGCCAATAAATATTGAAAAAATAAGGAGTTTGCCTACTTACTACCACAATGTAAAGATTTCTACATTTGTATGGATTAGCCATAAAAACGTAATGTACACCAACAATAGGTATTGATTTGTTGTGTAAGTACTATACAACTCTTAAACAATTTGAACAAAGACTACAAATGTCAAAGCACAGGTTATGATGATTAGAAAATCAACCTCAGTGCAATGCAAAGCTTGTAAATTTAAATGATTTGAGGAGAGGCTAAATTGTGCAACACCTGGGAAGGCATATTTCTATTATCTTTAATCGTTATGCATGACTTAAGTTGAATGGCTGTATCCAACCAATGCCATTACAGATGGGCTGGGCTTTATCCTTTAAATCAAAATCATATTGTTTGTTATTAGTGCTCAAATCATTCAATTCAATTCAATTTTTTATTTCAGATTTCTCCATAAAATACACATTACAAGAAAGAATAAAAAACATTATTGCACATCAAAAATACACACACATACTATAACCACAGACCC
>NW_022738478.1:191163-227276 GCF_011630105.1 Anneissia japonica
AATCCAACCCAGCCCAACACACTAAGTTCATCAACAACACTATCAATGAAATATATACTATTCACAATGCATTATTATTATTAAATAAACACTTGGTTATTAACGGTTATACAACCTCTAACCATGGTCTAACTCACTCTATCTACGCATGGAGGTCTAAATAGACCCGATTTTTTTAACGTACCATTCGCTCTTTCGTCGTTTGTTGTAGGCTTAGACCTAGGCCTACTAGACCGCGCCGGCACAGCTGCAGGCGTAGGCCTAGTAGTGCTTGAAGTTGTAGTAGCAGAAGGCGTAGGCCTAGACATCGTTTCATCATCCTCACAATGCAGATTAATTCCATGGCCTAGATTTTCAATATCGTCTTCTTCTTCCTCTTCAAAATCGAGGGTAACTTCTGGCAAATCATTTATTTCGAATTCTTCATCAAAAAAATCGAAAAAATCATCAACTTGTTCGTTTACTGATGCCATATTGAGACGCGATGTCAACAAACGAAAGTGTCAAAAAGCTGGGCCAACTACAGCTGGGAGCATGCGCAGATTAACCAGCGAACTGTCGACCCCCTGCCTATCGATAAGATAAGACAGTTTATTCATGGTTTATTTATGAGTTTCTTAGTAAGGCGGTATTTTACTTTAGTCTTTTGATCATACATTTGAGAGATCTCCTTCTAAATTTCCTTCCTCCATGATCCAACCAATGCCATTACAGATGGGCTGGGCTTTATCCATTAAATCAAAATCATATTGTTTGTTATTAGTGCTCAAATCATTCAATTCAATTCAATTTTTTATTTCAGATTTCTCCATAAAATACACATTACAAGAAAGAATAAAAAACATTATTGCACATCAAAAATACACACACATACTATAACCACAGACCCTATATGCTGTAACAGAGTGTTCAAATGTCCGATATGAAGAGAGAAAATATTATAGAAAGCCTACGAAACATCTTGGAAATTTAAAACAATTTATCACAATCTTAAGTTCAAAATGTCTTTCTTCATCATATTCATAAAATTTGATGTAATTTGCACTAGATGGGTTGGGCTTTATCCTTCAAATCAAAATCATAGTATTTGTTGCTATTAGTAGTCAAAATCATTAATATCTCTGAAATATAAAACAAATCATTATTACTGATGTCCAAGATTTCTTTCTTGGTCATATTATTCATAAAATTTGATAAAAATTATCTTGTTTCGAGAGACAATGCTGTGACAATATTGTTATTATTTTAATGTATATAATGTATATAAAATTACATTGGATTGGTTGGGCTTTATCCTTCAAATAATGGAGCTTTAAATCAAGTATCTTGGGAATAAAAACAAATCACTAACTGAAGTTCAAGATTTCAACCCTTAACTTCTATTCATAAAATTTGATGAAATTATTATATCGTTTCTTCTAAAACACTCAGTTAAATGCTCTGTGACAATATCTATATTGTTATTTTAATATCCCTGAAATTACACTAGTTGGATTGGCCTTTATCCTTCAAATCAAAATCATAGTGTTGTTTTATAATTAGTGGTCAAATCATGAAGCTTTATCAAATCTTAGAAATAAAAACAAATCACTTTTATAAAAACAAGACATCTTTTATTCGAGAATGAATATACGCATTTTCCTGTCAGTTCAATATGGTAGATCATGTTTAGCATATTGAATAATGATTAAAGGATCAACAATTTAGAAAGATATAGTCTGTGCATCCATTCAATACAATAATGCAAACATATGTATATTCTTTTCCAGTAAGCAAATATTTATGCAATTATTCACACTGCATAATTATCTATTCATAATGAACCTAGACTTGTTACTTTTTTTGTAAATTATATATTTCTTAAGGCTAATAATGCTAAGCCGTGTTCTCCAGAAGCCGTTAATTTTAGTGGTAAAAATACTGCCCAATGGGTAAAAATTTTGTGTTTGTAAAGAAAAAACACTGATAAGACCTAGGTAGCCTAGGCTGGCCTTCTTTCAATAAATGAACGTCATTCTAGTCTATGCCTACTTTAGGTTATGACAATGTGGTGGTGTTGTTTTCAAGCCAGTAAACCTACTCAAAAGGGAGTGCCTCACATATGAGTGCATAGCTGAATTTTTACAGACAAATTTACCAGTAAAAATGTTTCAATTGGGAGAACACTAAGGAAAATATTCATAAACATTTAACATTTGAAATGGAACATCTTATTTTTATTTCATTAAATTATAATTATAAAAATATGGCAAACTATGTTTGATTTGACAAAGTTATTTAAAAAAAAAATTATTAACAAATCATGTTAACACAATCTACTTGTGTGTCTTAATCATGAATTTTTATTAAATAATGTACTGAACTTGACAGAGAGTTGCCTATATTGTAATATTCTGCCAACTTAGATACTGTCATTACTTTACGTCACTATGCAAGCAATTTAATCCAGCCCTGAATGAAACCCAGTCAATCAATCTTCTCTGACAGGAAGCCTAGTATTCCTAAAGGATACATGAGATGTGGGAAAAACAATTCTAACTATTAAGATGGAAACTAATGTATAAAATACTGACACAGGCACAATATATGTTTGGGTATTGAAAATGGAACAAAGGTATGCGAAAAATAACGCTTGCAGCAAGGGCACAACCGAGTAACTGCCCATGTCAAGGACATCAATTATGTTTATTCTAAGGGATTTTATATTTTACAGGACAGAATAATTAACAACATAATTTTCTTGCTGAGTGATAATTCCTATGCACCATATCTTTGTTAAAATGACTTTGCTTCTAATCATGTCATGACATACACACATTAGCATTTAGTCTGCTAGATAGCTCAGGTATAGTACACACCCTCTCTGCTTGGTTCATAAACATTTCAGATCTCAAACTTTATTTGCTATGCACGGCCGGTTGCCTGTCACTGCAAAGCCTTGAACAAAAATCACAAATTTTAGACTTACCTATTATATTTGAAATTAGATTCAACTGTAAAATTGGAATGTATACTGTCTTTCACCTCTTGCTTATAAACAAAGACTGTGTTAGTACAAAAATACTAGGCTTTTCGCGAAGTAAAATTTGGTTGAAACAACACACAAGTGTTTGGTTGTCTTGTCTGTAATTTTTCAAGCCATAGGCAAATTAGCTCAACCTTTAACCTTTCATAATTTTAATAGAGGGCTCACTCCAAGAGATCCAAATTATAGGAAACATATGATATGAGGAAATGACACTGAATTGCATGTTTACTTCCCTGCACTGATATATTCCATTTAATTTCAGTCCCACCCAAGAGGTTAGGACGTAAGAGTTGAATAAAATTTATATGACTGATTAACGCCAAGTAAAGAAAAAAAGTAGTTTCTCGTCCTAATATTTTGGGGGAAAAATAGAGAATGAGGTCACTTTTTTTTTTACTTCAAGATGGCAAATCCAAGATGGTCGATGGGAAACAGATACTACTTCCTTACTTTTAAAAAGTAGACATTTATTTTTACTTCAAGATGGCAAAACCAAGATGGACGATGGGAAACAGTATACTACTTCCTCACTTTTAAAAAGTAGACACATTGAAAGCAAATAAAAAAAAAAGCACTACGGTAGGAATAGACACAATTCATACCATATATATATTCATCAACCACAAACGATCAATAGAGGAATTTTACTGATTTGAGTTAGCCAGATTTTCGTACATTTTCTTAAGATAAAGGGGGGAAAGGGGGAATTGGTGAGGCAGAGCAAATTTTTTTATTTGGCCTAAAAAGTGGATTATAATATCTGGATTCAATGTCTACATAATTGCTGTCAATAATGCCATTATTTAAAAAAAAAAAACAAACAAACTAATCAACATCATAGAATATTAAGCTACTTCAAAGAGCAATAACATGGTTATAATTTAGTTTAGTTTAGAGTTGGGTATGGGATCAATAATGTTCGTAAATGATGGGACAGTACGGTAGTCATAGAAGGAATGGAAAAAGCAATGTGCTTGCTTGCTACAAGTAGTAACAAGCAAGTGTTATAACACGGCTGGGGGAATGCCAAGTGAATCAAAACCATGTGCAAACAATAATATCATATGATCCAATAGAATTTAATATCCCAAAATTTGCACCACAAATAGTAATTAAAAGCTTGGTTGCGTAAATATATTAGCAAAACTTCAATGTCCAACCAACACCCCACTCTCATACAGTACATTGCAGTTCTGAGAATATAGTCCATTTTCATGACACCCGGCTATTCAATATATACTGCAGTACTATACAACCAATAATACTTGGAGGACTACATACAGTGCATGAAATTCAACCTTGCGCATTGTGTGGAGTTCCGGGACAACCAAATACAAAAATACACTGCCTTTATACTTCAGACATTTAATGTTTGAACATGTTATGATTTTTTGTTCTGACAATACAAAACTAAAAATGCATGTATGGAAACTCAAAAATTATCAAAAATATAGAATTGAAACTAATAGTATCTTTGTTAATGTTATTATTTGGAGTTCTTATTATTTTGTTCTATTTTACAAGATGCCATCCATTTATTTCATTAATAATATTTCCTGTGAATCTCCTCTTCCTCTTTTCAAGTACTGAATTTTATAGAAGATAATTGTGGGCATTTTGCAGGGGTTTTTTTTTATGAAAATGGAATACACATTAAAATTGTTAAATCCTTCCCCAGCTAATGTTCTCTACTCGTTAACAGGTAATAGGTTAACAGTAAATGATTAATAAAAAAAATTTAACAAAACAACAAAACAATTAATAACCGAAAACAAAAATAAAAAAAGATTGGAATAATACTAGTGTAATAACTACAAGTAAATAAAAGGAAATAAACAAATAAAAGAAAAATAACTGCTATTCTAGAAAAGATAAAAATCATGCTGTAAGAAATTCTAAAAACTTTACATTCTCCTAGCATAATGAGAATGAATGGTCAATTCACTCTCCGTTTTCTATTCTAACACTAACGAATGTGTTTACTTCAAATGAATGTCCTTGGTTGGTGTGGAGCAGTATTGACAGCAACAGCTCAATAGGCAGATAATTTAGTCTAACTAAATACAACTGTTATCAATCCATGAACTTGTACCATCCACATGACTGCCTATTCAATTAGCAAAATAATAAGCATACCTAAATGCATTGTTGTAATTGTGTTAATATATTTTCATTTTAATCTTTCATTTTAAGATATATTCACTGTGTGTGTTAAACAACAGTATGAAACATAAAAATATAATTCAAATATATGAATCGCTTCTGTTGTAGGGTTATTATATGTGGCAAAGACAAGCCAAAACAATCACTCCTCGCAGAAAATCTTTTTAGTTTATGACTACATGGTTCAGTAAAATGAGAGCTATAAAATGGATAGTTTTCAAAAATTTTGACATTCCAGCATGTTTTGGCTATTATCTCTGACACACAATTTGCGACGAATGACTGGTTTAGTTTGTCTTTGCCATACTGTTCCTAAGCAATACTGTAGTAAAATAATAATAATCAAAAGTTTATATAAATAACTGTAATTAAAAAATACATAAACCTATATAACCAAACTACTAAAATATCTGTACTACCAAAACACAGATATGACTATAAGCAAGATAAACAAGACCAGCAAAAATATTGGAAATTCCCAGGTACAAAAATAACATAATGACGTTATCTTTACAGGGTACTATAGTTATTTCGATTTTGTGGTTTGTTGAGTTTGAATTCAACACAATAAAAACAGCCACAACCTATTTACGGCAAACAATTTCAAAAATTTTTCAATAAACTATGTACAACCGTTATTTCGATTTTGTGGTTTGTTGAGTTTGAATTCAACACAATAAAAACGGCCACAACTATTTACGGCAAACAATTTCAAAATTTTTCTATAAACTATGTACAACCACATATTAATCTGTTTTATAACAGTTATTATTATTTATTTAGGCACACAACACATGGACCAAGTATGACAGTGATATATTCCCTAACTGACAATCCCTTTCACAAAACAACATACACACACGATGCTACAACAAACTAAATCTCAATAGGAGTTTTAGGGAGTTGAGTTGTTTTGGTTGTGAGAAAAAAATCCTGCAACACTGAGAGGAATTGAACCCAGGAGCCTGGGATTGGAAGGCAAGCATCTTAACCACCAAGCTATTCAACTCCACTGGCACATGGAATTGAAAATCTAACAACTAATATTGGAGTATCAATTATATCAGTACCAGTAGATGAAAACTGAACAGTGAAATACTGGAATAGATCAATTTACAGAAATTCCGGTTTCCTCAAGATGTTCAAAAATAGGATACCAACCAGGAAAAATTTATTGAAAACTATTTTAAGTCTCTAAGGCAGGGCACTCAATGCGCCCGAGTGTCGTTGGCCGACACGATTCTACGAAGAACGTAACGCGACGACGTGCGCGCAATGGACCATAGAAATGAGATGACTAGTAGATGGGGGTCGCATGGTCTAGCGTTCACAGGGAGTGGAGTTAGATTCGTTGATGCAGTGAATGCCTCCCTTTACACTAATCCTATATTATACTGTAGGCTCACTGAATTCAAATTTTAGATGGTACTGGATAGACTACTACAAGCTAAGACCCTATCATGATTATTTTCAGATTATTATTTTGTAAGCACCTTTTAATTCATTTCTTGCATTGGGATAATTTAGCATAGTAGTAAGTAGACTTCCAAGTTCTACAACAATAGACAATACACTATAAGTACTTGCTTAGCCTATGGTAGGCCATATGGCATGGATAAGAGCAACACAATTCTTGGATCTCTATTTTTACCAGGTGCAAAAAAAAACTGTTCAGTGCCAAAATATTTGTATTTTTCTGCTTTCAAAAGTAGTTGTACAATAAGTGCCAAACATTTGTTAATTCATGCCTTCTGCCTCATAATTTTTGCCAATTAATCATCCAATTATCAATTAAAAAAAACTTCCATATCAATAGTGATGATAAATGATATGTTCTTAAGCTTTTTCACACTATCAAATTTTATGTGATATGCCTATATTTGGGAGTAATATGACATCATCATGCCTAAGGGCAAAGCACACAAACTTGTCAACTATAAAATCTGATAATGTGGACAGTTTCAGATCCTTGATATTAGGAAGCTTTCGCTTGCACGAAAGCTCCCTGGTTTGTGTCTGTAAGGTACTTGAAAATGAAAAAGCCAAAGTGATATAATAATCAATGCATTGTATAGACTGAGATACATTTGTAACTTAAGAGCTAAAGTGACATGATGAATAAATGCATGGAATATTGTGGTGAAGTAAGAGTATGCATCTTCAGAGTGCGCATTCACAAGATTTGATGAATAAATTCATGCAAGTACAGTACATATTGTTTCATGTATGAGCAAAAATATATTTAATGTAGCAGGAAAACAAATTTTCATGTATACTCACTATTCATTATTGTATGACAAATATAAATGAACTTTGAACTGTTATGCAAGAGCATTAACTGCTAAGTACTATTGACTACTAGGATGCATCATCACCTGTATGGGCATTTTATATGAACAGGAATTTGTACATTTCTCTCAGTATAAATAACAAAATAAGTCCTTGTTTTTGCTTCTTAATATAGTGAATTCAATATTATTTCAATAAAATAACACTGTTTATAATTTAATAATTATTGATTTTTAATTTCATTTGTTAAATTGTTAATTCTTCATTTCATTTGTTTTTCTAAGTATTATGAATTATTATTATATATTATATAAAATTTTTATATTGCTGTTTCTCTAGGGATGGATTAACAAGCTTGTGAGCTACAGTGATTATAATTGCTTTTTTTAATCCTTGCCTCACATACAGTTTACACAGTTTTATTTTGTATTGTGAGTTTTGGTTTTTTTTAGTTTCATTTTACTATATGTACAAATTGTATTGTGATTTTTATAAAAGGTTAAATCATGAATGAATGATATTTTTCGCTTTTACTGTACAAGTCACTACGACTATGTTCTCACATGGCTGCTAACGGTTAGCAGGATCCGGATCCTGCTAACCGTTAGCTGTCGTGCGTCCATCCGAGAAAATCCCGATCCGGATACCAAAAATATGATGATCGAATCACTGGCCAATAAGAAAATTGGAAATTATAAACGCGTATGTGTGATTGGTTGATGATAAAAACGTGCTCAACTTGCTAACCGATAGTGCTTGCTAACTGTTAGCGGTATCCGGATACTGCTAACGGTTAGTGCTAACCGATCGGGCGTTCTCACGCAGGTGCTAACGGTTAGCGCTAACATTAGCTCCCGATCCCGATACTAGGGCTCTCGTGAGAACCAGGCTAGAGTCTTAATATGCTTCTTCATTTCCCAGGTCATTGGAAACTTCCATTGTACGAAACCTCCTCTACTCATTTGTGATTATTTCATTTTATGGTCATACAGGAGACATTACTTACAGTCAAACATTTTCAGCCTGTTAAAGGAACCCAAAATCTAGGTGACAGCTAATATAAGGAGGCCTATAACATGATTTGAAGCCCTAATTTGTAACCCTGTCTGAAAAATGTCATTGATTATAAGCAAAAGGAGGGATAAGAGCATTGAATTGAGTATAAAGTTGATAACAGTAGGCAGCTATTGTATAACAGAGCTTTGGTATTACGGAAACGAAAGCAGATTTCGAGTAATAAAATAGTTTTATTTACCTCAGCAGTTCTGTCTGGGTGATTGTTCAAAGCTAAATTCTTGTACGCCCACAGCAAATCTTCTGCAAATGAAGCATAACAAACATACACAATTTAACATTTTTGCATTTTCACAAAAAGTAAGCGTATAGTAAATCTTATTTCCCTATCCTCTCTTATCAGAATAAAGAAATTATATTATCAAATAATTTTGTCGGTTTTCAAAATAAATATTAAGTTCAATGATCACAACAACTGACAGTTGTAGAAACATAAAAGACTTGGCAATTGATCCATGTAAACACCTATAAAGCTGGTGAAATGTAAAGTATGGATAATCACATGTAGTCATTAACATTTTGAATTCTCTTGTTATTTAAATTTTCCAGACTGACTATTAAATCTACAATGCAGTGTACCTTGGCAGGATTTACAGTACATAAGATAGCCCAAACACGACAATTACCTTGGGTTCATATGTGGACTCTATATTGATATTGTACACGATCTATAACAGTGATTACTCTAATCATGGAGGGAACTTATTCTTCTATGCTCTAATGCATCGGTATTTTGCTTATCAATAATGTCATCCTTTATTCACAGAATTCTTCACATTTTCAAAAAACATACAGTAGGTGGTAAAAAAAAGAACAATCTTTTAATGTATAATATTAATTATGATGACTATTTTTACAGCAAACTTGAAACTTTAGTCCTTTACTGTCGAGTGGCGGAGCGGTAAGGCAGGGGCGCCGCTAGCGACAGCCTTAACATCGGCGCTGGTTCCAGCCGCTCCTCACCCATGGTTCGGTTGGTAGAACCAAGTCTTCTCAGATAAGGGCTTAAAATGGAGGTCCAGAAGCGTCTTTGAGCCGAACTACAGACAGATATTATCATCATACAGTATCCTTAACGAGCAAGGATATCAAAGATCAAGCAGGAAGTAATAATGGTGCCAACTTCCATACGATTAATGGCAATAAATTTACAAAGCTCAGATACTTTCTAAATAATATCTGGCGGGTCATGGTGGTCTCTTCTTGATCCTGAAATCCCCACTCACCCATATGATTTTCTCACTGAATGTATTTTTTTTTAAATATCTCTTTATTCTTTCTTTTATATTTCTGAATTGCATGTACTACTGTTTTTGCATCGGATCAATCAATACTAATTTCATTTTTACCATTGTTAAATATCATATCGTAGTAATTCTATTTTTACTATTTAGAAAAATGTTTGAAGACCTGAAAAACGAAATTTGAAGGTTGTCTATTGGTAATGAACCAATGATGATAAGATGGAAATGCAAGCATCTTAACCACAATTTAAAAAACATGGTGATATAGGCAAAACAATCAAGATACAGCTCAGGGAATAGAAAGATGAGGAAAGGATTGATTGACTGAATGAACAGGTTATAACCATTAGTACAGTATTTTAGAGTGGCAGCAGTAGTGATCAAACTGGTCCTTCTATAGGCTAATTAAATTACGCTGTCTAGCGTTAGTACGGTTGTAAAAACTATTTAACAAAAATAGAAACAATTTGCATAAATAAACATTTAAAAAAAAAAACAGAAAATGTCGGGCAGTGGCACAATACTCCGTCAATCAAAACCTTGCTACTTATTTTAAGAATCTTTAAAAAAATCACACCAATTTAGATATAAAAAAATAATAAAACAAAAACACAGTAACTCTGAAAAGAGATATTTGAAGATTTACAGATGTTTTAAACTATTTGATCATTTTCTATATATTTTAAAAACGAAAGTACTACTTTTCATTTTTTTTTCATTGATTATAAATTTGTGCATGTTTTAGTTCATCATGGACTACCTGTGAGGCCATACTTTGCATGAAATCAGTATTTGGATAATCGGTTTGAAGACAAATAAATAAATGCCTGCTCACCTAGTAAAAATATGCAAATGGTATTAAATAAACCAGCTCCTTTCTAGCCTGTACCCCACCTATTGTACTGTACATAAGAACACCTCAACTGTACCTCACAATACATCAACACAGACCTGACTCTTTTCAAGCACCTACAGTACAGAAATATTGTTAGCCTAAATAATAGCAGAATGTCTATGTTCAACTATTAAAATTGTAGGGCACTTCACTTTCACAAGCAAACTTACTTCAACTTACTGTACAATGAAAATATGGTAATAATT
This sequence comes from Anneissia japonica, assembly GCF_011630105.1. Classification (NCBI taxonomy): domain Eukaryota; kingdom Metazoa; phylum Echinodermata; class Crinoidea; order Comatulida; family Comatulidae; genus Anneissia; species Anneissia japonica. Next base: position 202,063 of record NW_022738478.1, read on the forward strand.
GTATTGTAGAAGTGACCAACACATATAGCTGAGGCTCACAGTTAAAGCATGCAGTACATGACTCGGGGCTCAAGCTAGTAAGTAGCATACAGGAAAAGGAAGCGAGACAACTGACAGGCAGGAAAGGACACATAATTTGATTTTCACTTCCGTTTTTATTTTTTTTAAAAACCAATAAAATATCAGCCCTAATTTATTAGTTGGGTGCATCATAGGGCTTGGTTTGATTCAAAACAAATACAATTTTATTCAAACAGAAGGAATTTTTCTTGGTGCTTACACTATCTAAATAAATTAATTAATCGGAGCCTCTGTACATAGAAACATATGGATTATGAAACACAGGTTAACAAGATTTAACTGATAAACTAATCAAATTTACAAGTATTTCCTCTCTCAATTGAATACATTAATAAAATTGAGAACATTGAGCTAAGAAGTATCATGAATATGTTAACTGATAATTATTAATACTTGCACCAAGGATAGCCCACGAAGTCTAGAAGAAGACTTACTTCCAGTGGGGTCCTTCTTTTGGTGATTGGGCAGTTCACCAGGAGACAATCCCCTACTTTTTTCCGAAGAGTGTACTGCGTTCACATGGGCCATAAATGCACACAGGACCAACGGGACCAACGGCTTAAACGTCTCATCCGAAAGCGCTATTTTAACTTGTATGTCAGCCCTCTAGCTGAAACACAATGAGAGGCAGCGATGGGAATTGAACAGGGGACCTAGAGATCTCCACAGTTCAGGGCACACACCATGGCTACCACCAGATTAGCCGCCTAAGCTAAGCTGCTCTCATTAATTTAGATGTTATCTTCAAAATTTACTGTACCCCACCATGTATGGTGGGGCTGTGGTAGGTATGGACACAAAGTGAACTTTTGTTAAAATTTGAGACACTCCCTATCCCTTAAGAAATCCTGTCTACATGCTTGAATACTGAGAAAAGAAAACAACCAGCTTGAACATAAAGTCAACAAACAGGTGTTGAAGATGCACCAAATTACATGTAACAAACAAATTTATTGAAATAAATGATTATTAAATGTACTGAATACTGAATAATTTATTTTTATTTATTTCCTTCACATTACTGGAATGATGCTTTAGAAGTTTTTTTATGAGGCTTAGGGAGTGGTCGAGAAAATGAAAACATGAACTATGACATGGTTTGAACTCAGGTCCCTTGGATAGCAAGACATGCACATTATAAAGCACCAAGCTAGTCAACTCCACTTCAAATTTATTCATTTATTCCATCATTACAAGATATAACAACAGTATTTTATTAGAAATTTAACTGACTAATGGACAGTTGGAAACATTTGATTCTGCAGTAGGCTCTTCACAACAGCAATACAAAATATAGAGGATGTGCTTTGCTTCAATCCTTCATAAGCAAGGTCAATGTGATGTCAATTTTTTAATTTTAACAATTCATATTAATCACAGAATGATTTTTAGTGGACTGTGCAGAAACTAAAAATGGTGAAATATTGTATTGTGTAAACAAATTTTTCAAATATTATTATTAATATTGAAGAAGCATCTACAGTATTTTGATGATTTTTCTCCTGATGCAATGAAACATTTCACAGCATACTGAAATGTGCTAAATTGCGTATAGGCGTGGTCTGTGACTACCTAGCAGAAGTAAAGAGGTGCTTAGATAGTAGCTTCATGTTCCACAATGACAGTGGCTGTAATGAATCATAGCATCAGGGTAATGCCCTAATCATACCAAAGATGCAATGGGCCCTGGACCTCCATTTTAAGGCTTTATCCGAGAAGACTTGGTTCTACTAACCAAGCCTTGGGCAAGGAGTAGCTTGAACCAGTGCCAATATTATGGCTGTAGTTAGCGGAGCCCCTGCCTTACTGCTTAGTTATTTGACTCTTCATACATTGGGTAGATTTCCAACGAAGCAGAGGAAATTTCACTTTGTCCAACTTTGTCAATTACTTTATGGATCCAGTGAGAATATGCCTATTATTATCTCCATGGTAACATAGTCCTAATGTTTTCGTGTGTCCTTGTTCTGCTTGGGACTTGACCTTTTAGATGTTAGAGATGTGCTTCAATTTTAGCCTAAGAAATCAATATCCAGGGATGTGAATAAAATTCAAGAGACAACCATAAAAAAGTTGGTTCGTTTTGTGTTTATTCGTGGAACAATAATAGATCTAATACATTCTTTGTTAAATTTTACCCACCTGCACAGTGGTAAAATGCTACTTAACGAAGACGACCAGTCGAATAGAAAACTGGTAAATACTCGATAAAACAAATGGTTGTATACTGTAGTTACCGTGATACACGCTGCATAATCAAGACTGCTTTGGATTGTGGCAGTATCGGTTTTTTGTAAAAAAACTTTTTCATCCAGTTTTTGAATTCTGTTGGCCTACAATTATTTTTTACTTCAATGTGGGTAAATATTATAATTTTTATTTTCTGAAATTTAATCTAAATTATATTAATGCAAATGTTGTTGCTAAACTGACCAATCGGCCATTTTTTTTTGGTCACATAGATAACTTAACACTGATTAACGCATTCTGGTTAAGTTAATTGTCATTGTCAACGAAGTCTATTTTACGAACCAGTCGAATGAAAATAGTACTCAACGAAATGAACCAATCAAATAAGCCCAAAACCCTCACACTAAGGTTACATTTTTAATACTACTACTGTGTAATATATTGCAATAATGGCATCCATCAAATTTGCATAACAAAATGTTGATCGAAATATATTGTCAAACCCCTGGAAGTTTTGTAATCTAAACGGTGGTGTTTTGTGGCTATGCATACTGTACTTACTAGGTTAATATTGTTGAGTTATTTTCCTGATGCAAACTCACATCAAAATAGTTGAAGTGTTCTCCGTAATTGAAAATATTTCCTGGTAAATTTGTCCATAAAAATTCAGCTGTGCATGCAGTGAGGCATTATCCCTTTTTAGTGGGGTTTAATGACTTGAAAAAACAACAACACATACAGTCATAGCATACTGTAATTTAACCAATTAAATCTTTGTTGCATAAAAGCAAATATTTATAGAATATCATATATTTGACAGGAAAAAAACTGCAAAAATATAATAACCAAAATGGGTTATCAAAATCAATTCTGTGGCCAAACCAAATAGGTTGCCTGGAATATATTCTTTATGTCGCAGATTACTGTATAAACATTTCTAACGAGGCCAATACACAGGAATGTTTTTACAAGAAGCTTAAAATATTGTGTTTTGAAAGATTACTAAACAGTTATATTGCTAATGTACAAGATAACAAATTGTGAACAAAATGCTGGACTGTATTAAGTTATTGTGCTTCCTTACTGTATATTTTGTAAAAAGAAAAATTTGTACCTTCAAAGGCAAACACAAAAATCTGACAAATATTTTTCCCAATGACCAACCACCCCCTCACACTCACCAAGTCTTCAACTTGAATTTGGACACAAAATTCAAAGATTAACCATTTTATATAAAATAATTATTTTTAACTGTAAATTACAGAAAAGAAATATATTAATATTAGAACTTTTAATCTTAAAAAACTGGTCTGAACCTAATAGCATTTTCAATAACTTTAAGTATCTTCTGAAATAAATTTTTATTTTAAATCAATATCCTTTAGAATTCACACAAGTGACTGAGCACCTAATGAGCGATTTCAATCTTGGATCACTAATCGCTATTGACCTTCCCACAATACATCTGATCAATATACAGTGTACAAAGCTGATCAGTGGCTGTTCTTTTTTTCTGTCTTTTACAGAACTCTGTGAATATCATTAAATGTCTGGAAGCAAGCTAGGCAGGTAATTTATGTGCTTAGGTAACTATAGAAACAATTCTTGCTACTGTATTATTACAAAATATCATCTCAATTCTGATTGGCCAGTCAGCACTCATCAAATGGATCATGTCACATTCCATGTAGAAATATGATAAATAGTTTGAGAAAGACAAATTGTCCTGTTAGGATTTGAACTGGGGATGCTTTGGTTACTGCTTGCTAGCTACCATTCAGCTACATTGCATAATACATAATTGGAAACAATCACAAACTTGTTATGGGTGGTATACAAAGATTAAAAATAGATTGCATATATATTAAGAGAGCAAGCCCGTAGCCAGGATTTTGGTAGGGGGTTTTTTTTTTATACTGAAAGGGCACTTGCGAGCACCATTGGCTGGGGCCAGGGGGGCTGCCAAGGGCCCCCGGGGGTCCATGGCCAAAATCCCGGTGGGGATCCAGCATTCTAAGCATTTACAGGTGTTATTTAATTGATTTACTTTTAAAAAATGTATATATAAAAGAGGTAATTTTTCGAGTTGGGAAAAGATAAAAAAAAACAAAAAAACTACTACCTTAGTACTACAGTATTGGTAATTTAACAACAGTAGCATGATACAAACTCCAAAGAATCCAGTATGGTTTATTCTTTATTTTTTATTTATATAGCACTTTGGAAGTTGTATCATACTATACTGTACTCACTTAAGACAATCAATAACAAAAAGAACCGAGACAAATTTGTATGGTTGGTTGTAGCGTATTATAATCATATATATATATATATATATATACACAGGTGAAACTATCCACCCCCCGGACACCATTCCGGTATGTCTGAGTCAAGGTTTCGGGGCCTGAATTTTTTATGTTACTAGGTAGGCCTAACAATCAGGTATTAAAATAGGACTTTTAATGATGATAGGCTCTAGGCTAGGCCTAAAGTGTAGGCTTGCCAGCCTTTGTTGAAAGGGCACTTCATGAAAAGGGGGTTCGTTCGAACCCAACAAACCCCCCTGGCTACGGGCTTGGAGAGTTCCACTTAGAAAAAGAGATTTCAAAATAGCTTCCTTGTGTGTACATTAGAAATGACGCACAATTTCAAATTTTCATTTTAATGTAAAATTAATGGCATCCTGATCACAGAATTGTAAGGCTATATAGAGTTATAGAGTTATTCTTTGTTATTATAGAGTATAGGCAAGTGGTGTATCTATAAGTCGTGAATTTGGGAGGAGAGAGGCTGATGTGCGGGCGAAGGTGAAGTGGAGGCTAAGTGAGGAGGTACTACCTCACAAAATAAGGTGATTTTTTATCTATTTAAGAATTGATTTTTGCATTCCACCCACTCCCCCCCCCCCCCCCCCCCCCCCCCCCCCCTCCACTGGTCACTGGATCTTGTACTGTAAATGGTAAACAGGCATGGGATTCCTTTACCCCTGGCAAAATCCATTCAGCACCAAAGATGGTAATTACTTACTCCTTCTTACCCGGGAAATTACCCACACATTGCTGAGCATGTTTTTTGAAGAAAATATCTTACTACGCTCACAAGTTTAGACTATGAAGTATGCCAGTTTCTATGCACTTTTGACGTGTATGTTTTGGCCATCACAAAGTTTGACAGCATAGTAATAATATCCACCTCAGTTGAGGTTATGTGAAAACCTCTACCCAATGTCCCTAATGCATGAAGTTAAGCCTTATATAATTTTTGTTTTCAGTAGGCTCTTTGCTATAGCACTTTGTTGAGGTTAATATGCATGTCTTTTTTAAATACCAGTATGTTACATAGAATTTTTATTCTAAATTTCGAAATAAACTTTGTTTACAAGGAAATTGGTACAAAAAATATATTATAGTTAATTAAATATTTTCATTCTTGGTAAGATTAGATATTTGCATTTATAGACCCACTAAAAATGGCAGGTGTGCACAATCATTTAAAATAATAGTGTGTAAGCATAGGATATAAATAACTGCATCCTAAAAAATAATACTTCAATCTGTATGCAAAATAACATTTTAAAAGTATGGCACAAGCCTAGTCTACTACCATACTGTACAGTACTCTGAATGTGTGGATCACACCTTAAAATCTACAGTAGCTCAAATTTGCACAGACATGCGCAAGGAAAATAGGTGCGAAGAATTGTAAATTTCTGTATAATACATGGTTATATATTAAGATTAGGTCAAAGCAAAATCTGTGCTGAAATCAGCCCTTATTTTTAGAAATGCGCAGGCGGATTTCTAGACTTAATTAATTTTTGCTCAAAACCAGAGTACTGTCACTAAGTGTTAAACTGAATAATATAATATCATGCAGACTTGAAAAAGACTAAGAAGTCATGATATAATATTTCGTTCTTTATTCAAACATCATCTGATGTGTTCGAATAAAGAACAAAATATTGAATCATGGCTTCTCTTAGTCTTTTTGGAGTCAGGATGATATTATATTATCTAAACATATTCAGTGGACCACTTGGTTTAAACTGAGTAATTAGCATAAGTATGTGGCATTTTACTCATAATTTTGGCAACAGTATAAAGTCGAATATGAATATTAAAAAGTAAATTTTCTTGATTTGGTCACTGCTGGTTTTGTCATGGGAAGCTCCCACATTCCCTGTTCCAAGTGAGTTTTAAAAATCCAGCAAGAATTCTTGTCAATTTAATTGGGACCACACCAACTGACTTTTTTGTACACATGGTTTAAAACAACATTAAAAATGCTCATATTATCAGAGCACCTAGGGGCTTCACCCCCCTGGACACCCACCGGGCCTCAGCCCATGGCCCCCAGCAGGGGCCTTTGCACCCCTGGGCTCCCCTAGTCAACTAGTGTAGAACATCGACCATGTTTAGAAAGCATATGATCCACACAATAGGAATCGATAAATTTAATGTTACTGTTACTGGGCATTTATAGTGCACCTTTCCTTTCGGTTGCAAAGAGCAAGCCAAGTGCCTTTCAAATTTCAAATCATCAAGAGCAACTGATCCACATCAGTTCCAGAAAAAAACTATCTCATACCACACAGAATATAGTATGGATAAACAACAACATATAAAGACAACAAAAGACACAGACAGAAACAGAGACAAGTGAATTAGGCAAAAAGATTGGTTTTAAGTGATCTTTTGAAAATATTATCATTAGAAATGTTCTTAAGATCCAGGAGGAAGATTATTCCATAGTTGGGCAGCATAACTGAATATAAAACTATGTGACCAATAATGCAAGTGTATTAAAGTATGACTGCTCATGCATTATTTATTTCAAGTAAATATATCATTTACTGATTTGTTTACGGTCACGTATATCCACTTCCTTAAATAAGGCCTAAGGAGTGAAAGTTGTAGATTTGCGTCCACCGCCCACATGCCTAAACAGCCACCGCACAAAGAATTTCATTATTTTGAAAAATTCAATTTTGCTCTGTGAAAGGACACAGAGCAAAGGTTGGGGGTTATTATTCGACATCCTAAGGAGTGAAAGTTGTAGATTTGCGTCCACCGCCCACATGCCTAAACAGCCACCGCACAAAGAATTTCATTATTTTGAAAAATTCAATTTTGCTCTGTGAAAGGACACAGAGCAAAGGTTGGGGGTTATTATTCGACATCCTAAGGAGTGAAAGTTGTAGATTTGCGTCCACCGCCCACATGCCTAAACAGCCACCGCACAAAGAATTTCATTATTTTGAAAAATTCAATTTTGCTCTGTGAAAGGACACAGAGCAAAGGTTGGGGGTTATTATTCGACATCCTATTGTTAATTACTATGAAATTATAGAGGGCGTTCAATTCCCATCGCTGCCTCTCCTTGTGTTTCAGCTGGAGGGCTGAAATACAAGTTACAATAGCGCACTGTCTTTCGGATGAGACGTTTAAGCCGTTGGTCCCGTGCATTATGGCCCATGTGCACGTTAAAGAACGCAGTACACTCTTCGGAAAAGAGTAGGGGATTGTCTCCCAGTGTACTGCCCAATCACCACCAGAAGGAGCCCACTGGAAATAAGTCTTCTTCTAGACTTTCATGGGCTATCCTTGGTGTTTATACCAAATAAATCCAATTCAAAGGCCTCTGAGGGGGTGTCGAAAACTAGCATAAAATTGGCAAAAGGATGATTACATTTTACAGGCAGGATGTAATTTAATTTTATGAATTTGTAGTTGGAAGGGATGAGTTACATATATATGCATAGACTGTAATTCTATTATCCAAAAGTCCAAAAAACTACCTTGTTTTTAGTCAGATGTCGAAAATTAGCGACTTACACTAGAATAGTTTACAATATTTCTAAAAAGGCCAAACTATAATAAATAACTTTTCTAAAATTACATATGATCCACTTAAATAACAGATGTGTCTTATTTATTGTACATTTATGATGACTGACTGTAGGAGGCCTACCTATGCTAGGCCTAGTAATAGTAGTAGTAGGCCTTATGCATTGTTTTTCTTTTGAGTAACGTAAAATTGCTGATGCCACGGCTTGTGTACAACATTTTAAAAAAAAATGAATAATGAATAATGAAAAAATGCCCCATGTGTTTAATATTTTTCAGACGCAAATCTAGTAGGCTAAGCTAAGCCTTAGTTTAGCCTAGGCTAGGCCCTAGGGCCTCTACAACTTTCATTCCTGCGGCCAATAATAAATAAAAAACAAGTTCTTTTTTAAGTAATCGAGTGACTTCTGAGTGAAACTAACTTCCAGAAGATGTACTCAATGTAGTGTGGCTTCCTGCAAAGAAAGATTGAGGGCACTGCTTGAAGCATAAGCATGCATGGGTTAGGCTGAAAAGCTGGCAGGGTGATTAGCCTAGCACCCTAGGCCCTACTAACCTAGGCTAGGGCTAGCCTCCGGGCCTAGCCTAGGCCTAGAGATAATAATTTAACGACTTCAAGTTTCATTACTTAACACTATTATTGTGATTTAAACTTACGTTGAGAAAAAGTTAGGTTCCCAAATAAGATTTCATTATTTCTGTCTTTCTCAAAATCAGCCATAGAAATCTCAAAACTACAGTTAACATTAGCTAGTTTAGCCACGCTGAAAGCCAAAGATAAAATTTGTTTGAATCGCACGCAGGATACACGCCGTTCAGCCCGCTTGAAAATGACGTTGGTGTCGAATTTTCGTCGTCTGATTTATTGCTCATTTTGAGGTCTAAATAATGTTGAGGGCGCTATGAAAAATTTGTATTTCCATAATTTTGGTAGAATTACACACATGGTTTGTGTTCCAATGCTGGTTAATGTATAATTTAACCAATATTCATTGTGATTCTTTTTTTTTTCATCCTAATTCTTTTGTTTTTTTTTCATCCTAATTCTTTTGTTTTTTTTTCAATTAAGTATAAAAAAAGCAATATAAAAATTCCCGTACAATAATAGATAGAAAGTAAGTAACGGAGAACAATCAATTCACTCCAGTGGAGGAGTAAACGGGTACTGTACTAGGTTTAAAACGCTAATCCAATGACAGTACTAATACGGGAAGTCCATTGAACTTGTTGAAATGTACTACAGGTATATAATAATAATAATTATTATTATTATTATTAATGATATATATTTCGAATCATCATACAAAGTATTGTAGGCATATTCTTCGAAACATTTACGACATAAACTACAATAAAAAAAAGAAAAAGAAACTACAATAAAAAAAAAAAAAAGAAACTACAATAAAAATAAAAAAAAGCTTTGCGACTGCGCATCTTAATTAAAAAAAACATTTAAAAATAATATATGAAAATAAAAAAGGTTTACAATGAACCAAACATAATTCATATTTCATATTGAAAAATCAAAAACATTAAATAGACAAGCTAAAAGTTATTATTTGTCAAAATTACTTGTTCTTTTTTGAATACAGATATTATTGTTATATATAATATTGTTATATAATTTTATTGTAATATTTTGATATTATGTTTTGTGTTTTTATGTTCAGGTGGATGAACTATATAGTATAGGTGTACTTTTACCTGATTTCTTCCACTTTCCTTATACTATTGTTTATTCTATGATGTTAGCTGAAGTTGAATAAAATAAAATAAACAGGCCGATTTGACTTGTGGCCGAGTTGAATGGGGCCGAGTTGAATGGGGCCGAGTTGACTTGGGACCGAGTTGACTGGGGCCGAGTTGACTTGGGCCGACCTGCTTTCGATTTTCCACACAAGCGTACCACCCAGGCTGAGCTATGCCTATGGCCTAGTTCAAGACGAACACAACACAACTTAGCTAGTGTAAAGCACAGAAAACGTATCAATTTCCATTTCCTTTAGTTCGCAGAAAAAGTATAAAAAGAAAAGTATGGCATAAGGCCCCATAAAAAAATATGTTATCACCCTATCAAAGAATAACAACTAATGAGGGAGGGAGGTTTGTTTTTTTTTCTTTTAATAACCCCACCCCCATTTTACCGATGTTCTCAAGTAAATCAATGGTTAGAGACACATATATAAACATTCATAAGAATGGAATCAAATTTATATTTAAAAAATATGTTTTTGTTGTACCAGTAAACATATTTGCAAGAAATCTTGAGCTTTCCAAGTAAAAAAAGATGGAAAAATGACCGTTTGAAATAAAAATATATGTTACTTGAAAAAAAAATATTAGAATTTCCCCATAAGTGATGAGGGAGGGGTAATAAAGTAATAACTTTTTTATGGGGCCTAACGCAGAAATCGATTCCTTTATTTTTAAAATATACGTTTTATGGAAATTAAAATGTCGCCCTCTCTCAATCGAAAACATTGCACCAACCAAAATTACACGTACTCGATCGGATCAAACAAACATCTGTGGTCGTAAAATCCTGTGATTTTCAGTGTTATAAGAGATGGTAAGATTCATAGGGACATTATCTCGCTTTAATTTATAATCACTCTTTCATTCAAATGTATCTAGGACCTAGGGAATGACTACAGACAGTAGTAGTTTAGTAGCCTAGCTAGCTAGGCCCTGGCGCTATTCTAGAAGGACAGGGCGTTGTGTATAACGAGGCTCGAGTGTACACGTCTTGGAAGCTCTCTTTAGCCTAGGTTAGACCTACACGTCTCTCGCTACAGGCCAAGACGACCCGAGACAAACTGATGTGGGCCAACAGACCATGACTGTAAATTGAGATTCTGAGAATTGTCACATTTTGTATGATTTTTGTATTTCTTTGATAACCTAGGCAAATTTAGATGATACGGAAGATGTTGCTCTGGATTTTGGAAGTGAAGATGAAGTGAGCAAGGCTGCTTGCAGGTATGCTTTGTAGAAAGAAGTACAACAGCTACCAACTCACAAATTTAAAAAAAATAATTATAAATTATCTATATATTATTTAAGAAAAATTGTATATTTACAAATAAGTTTATACATACAGAAGATACAGTTTAAAATGTTTTTTTTTTTAATGTAAAGATAAATAAAAATATGCTAGAAAAATTTACCAAAAGGTTTGTAAATATGGAACATAAGAATTAAGGAAATCAAGAAGCTCAGCTGTTGTGACCAGCCTGCATGTGCGACTACTCAAAAGAGGTTGTGTACTGTGAAAGAAGATGATAATAATGATGATCTACATTAAAAAAAATGTTCTAATGTCAATTGTTAAACTAAAAAAAAAAAAAATTAAAAGCACAAAGCATTACTCTTCTTGTTCCACATACAGTACCTTTACTCCAATTACACTTATTGTATAATTAATTAATTATATTAATTTCCAGGTCACCAATTACAGCATTCTTCCACCTCTTGTTTCGTGTCAGTGCTATGGTCACATACCTGATATGCACATTGTTCAGCAGCAGTTTTATAATCAATTTTGTTGTCATAGTCCTTCTTTTGTCAATGGATTTCTGGACAGTGAAGAACATCACAGGACGCATCTTGGTCGGACTTCGCTGGTGGAACTACATTGATGAGGACGGTAAAAGCCACTGGGTATTTGAATCACGGAAGGCAAGTCAAATTCACCTTTTTATTATTAGCATGAACTTGTTTATTGCATATATTAAACCTTTAATCCTAATTTATAGCAATGCAGCAGTCACTAACAACAGCATAGCAGTCACTAACAACATTATAGCAGTCACTAATGACAGTATAGCAATCACTAATGACACCATAGCAAACACTAATGAGAGCATAGCAGGCACTAATGCCAGCATGGCAGTCACTAATAGCTGCATAGCAGGCACTACAGCACCACTCAGTGATACAAAAATGGTAAAAAGATGATGTCACAATGAATTATAAGTACACTTAGTATAGAGCTTTTAGGGTTGTAAATAATCAGCTTCCTACCCCTAAAATGACTTGGTCATAAAACATCGTAGGCCCCAAATAGTCAGCTTTTAACATCCTCGTAAGGGGAATTTATAGAGTATCCATCAAGGTTAGTATCGCTGAGTGCTTCATCTTCATTTATGTGTAATTAACAACTGTAAGTAAAATACTGTATGTCAACCCTAACCCATGAATTTATTCATGTTGCAGGGCTCAAAGAAGAAACATGTTGAAACTGCTTCCGAGTCCAGAATCTTCTGGTTGGCATTAGTTGTGTGCCCTGTAATATGGGTATTTTTCCTCTTCACCTCATTGATAAAGTTCAAGATAGATTATACGGTGATTCATTAATAGTTTTTTATTTTTACTGTTTATTTTTATTTGTATTTCAGTTGCAGTATCCACTGCCAAGTATTAAACATAATGGGTGGTAACATTATAGCACCACAGTTAGGAAATAAGGGTAACCACTTTGTGTACGCTAAATAATTGAGATATTTGTGATCTTTTTTCTACTCTGCTGGCCATGTTTTACATTTAAACAAATTTTGAACTTCCAGTAGTCAAGATTGATATGTAAAATGGAGATTTCACTGGATCACTTAGTCACATAGCAAAGAGTATATAGAATTGCAAGATGCTGAGGTTTCCTGAAAACAGGTTTCTATATTGAAAAGTACTTTCACAAACTAGTGGGTGCCCTTTAACAGAACGTAAAAGGTGTTCTTATCGAACGCGGGCTGCATTTACAAAACATGTTCGACTTTTGAACTCTATTTAAATTCTAATAGGATGCCCCCAATCTTGTGGTAGTACTTCACTTTTTGTTTAATTGTTTGGATGCAAATTAACGATAGTCGGACCTCTCGCAATTCTATATTCTTTGATATGAGCCCTAGAGAAGCTTTCTGTCATCCTCAAATGAAATTCTTTTTTCTTTTTTTTTTTATAGCTGATTGTTCTTATTGGCATTTGCCTTCAGGGTGCTAACCTCTATGGCTATGTTCGCTGTAAAGTTGGCTCCAGGAAACAGCTGTCCGGCATTGCAACAACATTCTTAGGCCAACAGATCTTAAGATCCGTAAGTCATAATTAACTAAATCCACAAGACCTGTAATATGAGGCATGTCGTGGCGAAATGGTTAAGTTGTCGCACAGGCCAGTATTGAGTAAATGAGCTTTAAAATATGGGAGCTCAAAAAATTGCCAAAAAATCCAAATTTGTTTTTCACTACAAATCAACAATTTAATGTCTTGTTAATCATGTCCCAAAGTATTAGTTCTGAAAGTGGTCAACCAATCGTTTATTTAATGTTATTTTGATAGTTAATTCTATTAAACAGTGTATGCACAATTAACTTTGAAAGGCAATTACTCAAAATCATGTTTATCTTGACTCTAAGAGTGCTGTACTTTCATTTTCCAATAACTTAGGCTTCAAATGTCCAATTTCAATGAATGACCCCTCATTTTAAAGATTTTAATTTTTGCTACAACTTAGCCATTTTGCCACAACATGCCTCATATATTCAGCTGTGTCTTATAGTGTCTGACTTTGCAATACCCGATAGCCCCGAGTCTGGGGTGGTAGTACCTTATATTCCCCAGGTGCTGCCTGGGTCAACAGTTGAGTATCCGTTTTATGTTTTTATTTTCAAGTATGTTTGTGTATTCAATGTAACTGTACAATTGTATATGGTTTCAGCTGACAAGCAATCGCTTCTTTTGGAACCTATTGTTATGTTTTGTCAATAAAGAATTACGATATTGCGTCAACGTAAAAAAAAAACATGTATTCTAACGTCAAACCATGTTTGAAATTATATACATCTTCTTTATATCTTCAGACTTTATCTAAAACATCAACTTCTGAAACCAACTAAAGACATGCAAAACCCATCCACCAAAATTAGTCAACATCTAAAGCCGGCTGAGTACAGTATACACTATCAGATGTTTCTCAGATATATTTCAATAAACTCTGATCAAACTGATTATACCCTACTGAAGTCTGATCAATGTTGACGTCAATGCATACACTGCCGCTGAGAGAGGGGGAAAGCGAGGCCAGTACCCCGGGGCCCAGGACAAAACAATTTTTTTTCAATAATGTGTATTGGAAAAAATATATATTTTGAATGACAATCACGTTATGTCTCCCTTTACATAACAAACCTGCACCAGGTGCCTCCACCAACCTCCTATTTCCCCGCTCCAGGGACCCTGAATGTATAGGTAATGGCTCTGTCCTGTTTGTGGTTGTGAGAAGAACTTGGTGTTGGTGTGTACAACATGCTTGAGCATTATGACCTTTTTACCCTTCCCTGATATTAATTATATCCCTGTATTTGGTAATTAATATTAATGAAGGTCCAAAGATGAAGCACAGCATTCGGGACACTCAATACCTACAGAACAAGACAATAGTAAACAGAAAACCTATTAAGTTGATTGGCTTAGCTTGGGGTTAGCCTCAAATGCTTCTTACAACATGTGGAAAGTAGAAATATTGTTCCCTTAAAACTATTTTACTTTACTAGGTTATGTTTTGAAAAGTTCAAAATTTGAGGTTTATCAGCTTTTTTTTTTATGCTGTAAGCAACATTATATTTGACACTTCCAAGATTTTTAAAGAATGTTTATGGTGAAAGATATATTTTTGCAAAATAGAGATAAAGTGCAGTACCTTTTTTTGTGCAATTATATAGTATAGTTTACTCTGATGTCATCTTATTACACCCTGTGTCTTGTCTGCTTTCTTCTCCTGACCCCGTTGGTTAGTTGTAAGGTGATGTAATATATTTACTGTAATTTCTGGTGGTTCTTTTTGTTATGATTATATTTATTCATTCAATTTAATTCATCATTTGTAAGAATTTTAATATTTTACACTTTAAAAGTTTTGTATGTCTAATTAATTTACAGTATATTATTCAAATATTGAATTTACATTTAACTAACACCTCAAATAGAAGCCCTGGGCTTCTGTTTTTTTAGGACCCTTGGATGGGCTTCTTTTCAAAATGAATGCTGTAAATATTGTTATTGCTACTATATGCAAATTTTCAAGTATTGAATTTGAAATTCTATTTAATATTTTTTAAATTTTAAACATGCTAGTACAATAAAATAACATTGATACTGACACGCTATCATAATAATCAAATATAACGTCAGTCTGAATTTAAAGACCATGGGCTTCTTTTCAAGATTACTTTTGCAAACTGAAGAGTGGGGCTACTTTTTGAGATGGGCTTCTCAAGATTAAGCCCATGGGGCTTCTATTTAAGGTTTTACAGTACCTCTTCATGTCAAATTTGTGTTTAAATTTACGATATGGGTGCATTATGGGTTCCATTGGATGCATCCAGTACATTTGATAGGGAATGTGATGTAATTGCAAGTAATTGTTAGTAAAAGACAATATTTCTTAATTTTTATCTGCTAATTATTTTTCACATTGGTTGAATATGATGTAAATACAATGTATAATACATTATACCATTAAAGTATCTGATAACTTAACATTCATATGCATTTTATTTTCTTTGTGGAAAGGTGGGATAATGGATAGGCATATTGCTAACTATTGAATTAATGTTCAAGAACACAAATGTACAACATAACTACATAAACTACATAATAAAATACATATCTTTCAATTTAATAACTAAGGTGTGACAATATATTATTTCTGCATCACTAGAAATTACCTTTCTCCGCCCAGCATAATCTATTATTTACCTTTGCAGGTAGTGACATATGGAGGTGCAAATGGGGGAGGTGGTGCTAGCTAGCAAAATAAGGTGCCACCCCCTAGATACACCACTGTTTACTGGATATTTTCATGTAACTCCACTTCCTCTCTTTAAAAGTGCCTTCTCCAAACTCACTGAATATTATACAGTATGTAATAGAAAAAGGCTGATATTAATTGGTACTATGATGTAAAGCATAGACAGACAGTAAGCATGCCCTACCAACTGAAATGTAGGACTCGGTGCCAGTATATTCATCCATTCACTGTATATTATAATTATGCATTATCCTCTTAAAAGAATTTGCCAAAGTGATGAGCGACTATCAACATAGACCTGATAATTTGTGCCTCTTTCTACTCGTTTCACACAAGTTGTCATGTCTTCCCCTTTGTTTCTTTATTTTACAAATTGAGTATGTTTACTTTAATATAAGGGGATATGGGAGAGCCACTATACTGTATGTTTGGATACTGCACTGGACCTCAATCTTGAGTAAAGTATGCAGGCACAGATGGTATTGTGAATACCGCCTCCAGACCACACCAAACACCAGAGAGCCAGCAGCCACAATTAAAGTTATTGAATAAAATAGAAACTTTAAAATGTCAGCAGTTTGGGTGTCATGTTTGCATGGGTTCCTCCTCTTTTCCTCTGCAAAAGTTTTCAATTTCTAGAAAAACAAAAACAGTAGAATTTTAGCTTTCTTACATTAGAAACTGAAAGGGTGTGGCACATGTAGATAGTGAGAGCAGCTTGGTCCCCGGTTAATTCCCATCGCTGCCTCTTCTTGTGTTTCAGCTGGAAGTTTTTCGGATGAAACGTTTAAGCCGTCGGTCCCGTGTGCATTTAGAGCCCATGTGCATGTTAAAGAACGCAGTACACTCTTCAGAAGAGAGAAGGGATTGCCTCACCACCAGAAGGACCCCACTGGAAATAAGTCTTCTTCTAGACTTCTGTGGGCTATCCTTGGTGTTTACACCGAATATATCCAAATCCATGGCCCTCCAAATGGACAAAAATCCATATCTTTTCTGTTAATGGATATTAAGAGAAATCATAAAGGTATGTAGCAATTTTCAAAATTGAAAAAGTGACTTGGTGTCAACATTTTAAATAGTCATTACTTTAAAAAAATTTGGAAATTGATGCTAAAATTCTAGAAAATTCTTTTTGAATGTCCAGTGACGATGCCAGCTGGGGTTGGGTGTAATCTGCTTCCGCCAGACAAGCATGGACGTCTTTTGACGCCACAGTGAACTAAATATATTAATTTGCTGATCTAAAGTCATCATGATTTTAGTATATAATATTTTGGGCCATTCCAATCCATAAATTCCGGGACCCAATTTGCAGTAAGTATTTGGACTGTAGAGATAAGTACTTACTCTGTATAATCTGTCTGTAGGCCTCGGTAGCTGGAGAGTCTGGCACTTCTGTTAGGAATGACTTTCCTTCATCACAACACTGACCTATAAAAGAAGGCATGTCGGATACCAATACAGTATTTCAAAGATCCTTTTTATAATATATACAAATGATATACACAGTAAGTAAGAAGACATTATATAGGACAACATAGTTATAGATTAACAGGAAATACATGAAAGGGATTGCAGATTTCTAAGTTGTAAGCTTAGGAACCAAAAGGTAACATTGTTTAATAACATTTATAAGGCGCCAATAACGTACAATGGCAAACCAGCACAAAGGGCAACATTCTCTGCTCCCTGAGGAGTATCCCTAGTCGTTCACTACTTCTTTAGCGCACAAAACTAGAACATTGAATGCCACAACATCCTACCAGGTACCCATTTATACTCCTGGGTAGAGAGAGACAAACGTAGATTAAGTGACTTGCCCAAGGACACAAGCGACTTGCACAGGGAGAGTTTCAAACCCCTGACCCCAAGGTTGGGAGTCCAAGCCACAATTGATGTACCAACCGCTTCTACGTTTATTAATCAACCTACCAATTCGGGGATCCAATGGCAGCTTCCCAAGAAATGGAATCTTCATGTCGTCGGCCATCTTCTCACCTCCACCAGTTGTTGGTGGAAAGATTTCAGATTGATTCTAAACATTGAAATAAAAATTTAATATTATATAAAATTTAGACACAAATCTTATGTAGGCCTTATTGTAGTTAAGCTTAAAATTACCCCTTGTATATATTTATTGTTGTATTGTATTAATTGTTATTGTGTGTTTGTCGTATAAATTAAGAGCTCTTGGTGGCTGACCAAGCAATGAACTTACTGTATATTATGAACTCATATTTTTTGTTACATTTGATTATCATTTCGATTTTCTATTTCATTTTCTTTAAGTTCTTTGAGAGGATTTTAAATTGTGTAAGTCAATTTCCATTTTCATTATTAACTTTGTTACCTACTTTGCATTTTGGGCAGATGAATCCACTCATGTTTTCAACAACACCAATGATTGGTAAGTTGACTTTGCGGCAGAAATTGACTTCTTTACGAACATCCATCAGCGACACTTCCTGCAATGAAAATTAAACATAATAATTTATTTAAAAAAATAAGCGCCACTTTAGAACATGCTGAAGTTGTAATTAGAAACTCTGCTTATTTATGTATTTATTTATTGGTTTATTCCTTTATAACAGAGGAACACTCCCATAAGGAGAGGTTTGACCCATACAGAACTAAAAAAAATACAGATACATAATAGTTACAATTATAAAAATATAAAACATATTATCCACTGAAAATATCATTGTACTTAAGAAATAATGAATATCAAACAAAATATCAAAATAATTATTGGTGAATATTCAGATATGTGTAGCACATGTTGTGTTGCACTGCAATAAATTGTCCTTACCTGAGGAGTTGTAATCAAAACAGCGCCATCAACGCCAGCTCCACTAAGGTACTGCACAATGGATAGATGTTCATCTGAAGTGCCAGGCGGGGTGTCCACTACAAGAAAGTCTAAGTCACCCCAGTCTACGTCACGAAGGAACTGCTTGATGAGGCCTGCAAATCAACCAATCAAATTATATACTCTATGAATATTCATGAATTATATCAATACTCTATGAATATTCATTAATTATATCAATACTCTATGAATATTCATTAATTATATATTTATGATTATTTATTTACTGTAATCTTTATAGAGAGCAGCTTAGCTCAGTCGGCTAAACTGGTTGTAGGCACTGTGTGTGCGCTGAACCGTGGAGATCTCTAGGTCCTCGGTTCAATTCTCATCGCTGCCCCTCTTTGTGTTTCAGCTGGAGGTCTGAATTACAAGTTACAATAGCACACTGTCTTTCGGATGAGACATTTAAGACGTTGGTTCCATGTGCATTATGGCCCATGTTAAAGAACGCAGTACACTATTCGGAAAAGAGTAGGGGATTGCCCAGTGTACTGCCCAATCACCACAAGAAGGACCCCACTTAAAATAAGTTTTCTTCAGACTTTCGTGGGTTATCCTTTGTGTATGAATCCATTAAACTATTATGAGCAAGCAAATCTCTGTAAACTTCAGACTTCAAAAAATGCTGATCAAAAGAAAAAGGACAAGTAAAAGTAAGCCAGTCTTCTAAAAATCTAATGTATGATGTAGAAATTAAAGAATGGCTGTAAACTCCTCAGAAAAAAAAAGAAGGGAATTGTCTGTCAGTGTACTGCCCTATTTAGCGCCAGAGGGACCCATCTAGGAACAGGTCTTACAACATACTGAGCAATTTATTAAAACACAAAGCATTCTGGATTGAACTTGAGATAGTGGATTGGAAAGACAAATTTGAACAAAAAATTGCTACCATTTTTCTTTGGTCCTCTCCATATTACAGCATCATCAGGATTACTCAACAGAAAACCAACAGACATTACTCCAAGATTATCTTCAACATACTACAAGACAAAAACCAATTATCAAAATAGTAATGGTGTTAATTCTCCTGTTTCAGTACTAAAAGATACTGTATGCTTTGTCAGGGTTGTGCAAAGAATCTGACAACATTTAGATATAAAAGAGATTTTAAAAACCCAAGTAAACTTACAATAGGGGACCAGCCAGAGCCACTCTGGTGGACTTGTTCCCCTTCAACTCCCATGATGCGGGGAATAGATGGACCACAGATGTCAACATCAAGAATACCAACCTAGAAATAAAAACAAATCTTGCTTTAATAATTTGAAGGGAAACATTATCTTCATAATCATTACTATTATAACAACAAGTGCTCCTGGACATTCAAAGGAGCAAATAGGTGGGGAGATCAGGCTTTTAACACTGCTGGACAAAGTCTCTGGAATAAACTTCCTCTGAACATTAAATAATCACCGTTACCCTAACCCTAACCACTAAATAATCACCTTCCTTGAGAGTTTTAAGTCACTATTCAAGTACTCTTTTTTTATCTAACAGTACCACGAGTAATGACTGTTGGAATGGCACCGTAAAATGGAACGATTGATTGATTGATTGATTGATTATACTGTACTACACAAAACAAATAAACATGTTTTAATAATAAGCATTGTATATAGGTGGAGCCTAATTAAATGTATTGTGGAATACTTATAAATTTATTTATATTCAATCACCTTTATTGCGAGGATATTCCATTACAATCTAAAATGTTTTCTTTAAATCGAAGTTCTTTCATTCACTCTAGGCTAGTAAATACTGTATCTTATTCAGAATTGAATTGTCACATAAACCTATGTTGCTGACCTGCGTGTGTTCCTTGCTTGACATACCGTGGGCCAGGTGGGCTGTAAAAGTACTCTTACCAACCCCACCTTTACCTGATAATACCAAGATCTTGTGTTTCACTGATGACATGCGTTCTTTGACCTCCTCAACAGCTAAAATGTATACAAAAAATCAACATTAGCTTCTACTATTACAACATTATGTTACTGGGATAAGAAAGAAGAGAGTAGTAGAGAAATTTTTGTTTACATATAACACATTTAAATGTCTCAGAATACCTTAAAAGACCAAAAAGTATGCAGTTTCTTTAAGCTTAGCCCCCTGGACCCACCTAGGCTATGCCTCTGGACTTAGTCAAACATTAATGTCAGGCCCTCCTTGTGACCCCTTAGCCCTCCACACCACAATCTAAACAGTCTCAAGGTGCTTAAAAAAATTTAAAACCACAGCAAGAGAAAGGGTTTGGTTTCTCAACCTCGAGGTCGGAGTTTTAATCCCTCACTGTGCATTTTGCTTGTGTGTCCTTGAGCAAGGCACACTGTATCTGCATTACTTTCCTCCACCCAGGCACTATATAAATGCCAAGTAACACATGACACATAAAACAATATTTTGTTAATTGTCAATAAAAGTTACTAAGTAATAATAAACATTTTACTACATATGAAAATGATTATTAGTGACAAATATAGTTAATAAAAGATTGTTTGAGAATGTTAGACTAACCTACCTGGGTCTGGTGACTTTGGAAGACCACTTGCACACACATTCTGGTTGGGACATCCTTCACATGCAGAGACTTTGCCAGCCTCTTCACTTTTCACCCCCGGACAATCTAAATAAAAACATTCCGTTTTACAAGATGATTATGAAAACATTATTCGTATTAACACATTGGCTGCCAGCGACGAGTATACTCGCTCACAGGGTGTTGCTGAGGGCGCCAGGAACGAGTATACTCGTCAAATCGGGGGAAACATTCTAGCGTTTATAACTTCTTTATTATACATTGTAGAACCACAGACTCAACGGCTGGTAGTTCGGGGAAGATACACCTAGACGATAATGTACAAATGACATATGCATATCTGTTGTGTTATGTTGCCGGTAGTACACTCGAGCGGTACAAGTGGGGGCGCCCTTTGAACATATACCAACCCATGCAAAAAGCGGACGAGATAACTCGCACTTGGCATAGTCAGTAAAAAGTTCTATCACAGTGCCATCGACAAGTATACTCGCCCCATAATATTTTCCCGCCAATTTATTAGACACTTCATTTTGATGACAAATGACTAGATAATATTTCAAAAAAGTATGTTTGTACATGTAAACTTGTTTTGGCACACGGGAAGGAACATTAAAAAAAGGTCTGGCAGTCAACGTGTTACTACTATACTACTGGTCATCATCAGGACAGGAAGAGATGAGGCCGAGACTTACACTAGGCCAAGCTAGCCGTGTAGCTTAGGCTTAGAGTCTAGGCCTAGGGGGCCTAGGCCCCCTACCTAGAGAGTAGACCGCGGCCTACATATACGTCATAGGCTAAGGCCTCCCTAGCCTTGGCCAATGGGAAAAATAATACCTAATATTTTATACTATCAAGAAACTATGCCTATTTCAGTATCCATATAATAAAATAAAAACTATATTATTAAAAATATACAGTAAAACATACGTTCCGGTGCATTATCTGGAACGTCACCTTGGTTAGTGTGGGCTGCCATTTTTATTCTAATCACAACAATGAAAAATGATTCGTAAACATCGATGCTGCACGTGGAGCTACATCGTGTCGTAACCTGTGGGGAGAAATTACAGCCTACAAATGTCACTCTTCTCATAAATGCGTATTGTCGGCGAAATCATTTTTTTATTCAACGTTTTTCGCGATAGGACCTTACTAAGTACAGAATTAATGCATAATAAATATTACAGTATCAAAAATACAAAATAAACAGTACTTCCTCAGCGATGTGTTTGATGTGATTTTTAAAATGTTTTTATGTGGTTTTTATTTAATTGTAATTTTACCCTTTTTAATGTCATTTTGAGGTGGAAAATGATATATTTGTTATGTATCTGCTAATAAATGCAAACAAATTGTTAATGAAAATATGTCAATTTAAATGAATGAATAAATAACTACTTTTAAATTTATCGTATTTAAAAAATAGGCCTCTTGGAATAACTTCAATTATTTTGGACGTGACGTTAATTTAAATTATACAGTAAATAATCATTAAAAATCAGAATCATATTGATTGTATTTCAATTTAATTTGTAAATGAATTTGAATTAATAATATTTCTTATTTATTTTTTCCTTATAATTTATATATTCTTATTGCCTAAACTTTGTCTTTTTTCAGTTTATGCATTTGACTTTTTTTTTTACTATATTGTATAATTCAATATTTTGATTATTGCAATAAAGGTATTTTGAATTCAATTGAATTGAAAAAGAAGAAAATAAATAAATAAATAAATATAAATTAGGCGAATGCATTGGTACAAACAATATGCAGCGAGTTACAGCACCTGATGAAGTCCGTATCAAATAAGTTTAATACAACTTATTGAGCGTTTAGTGTATGACCCGACGACATTCTTCATACGGAGCCATAGTATTACCACAATGTTTTCTCAGATGGACTATAAAAACCGGGCCCAGTGTACACAATTTGGCTCGTGCACATCTTTTATGGCGAGTAGGGGGTCACACTGCGGTGTACTGGCGGACAGCCCATGTTGTGGACAGCCCAAGCAAGACTCGACCATAGGCCTACCTGTCAACTTGAGAAATGTCAAAGAGTAGGCTAAGATCGGGTGACACATAATGAGTGCCGAAGGCACGAACAGTGGCTGGGGGAAAGAAGGCCGCCAAGGGCTCCCGGTCGGGGTCCAGAGGCCGAAGGCCCACCGACGCTTAAATAGCATATCTAATCGATATTAGTGAGTTTATAATGATCTCAGATGCAGTAGTTATTGAAATCATGGAGGTAGAATGCTATGACGATAGATGTTAGTTATAGTAAAATTCGTTAATCAAATTAAAAAAGAAACAAAATTTACTCAAATTTTAGGATAAGCGTAAGTTTTGCCGGTGTTTGCTTAAGAACCGTAAGATTTGATTGCGAAATATAATGCGTACGGGTTGACAACTGAGAGACCAATGCCGTTGCCAGCTATTGGGACAGTTCCATTTTTTTTTATTGTGTCCACAAGAATGAGTCCATATTTTAAAAATAATCGGTCTAAACTATAATAATAATAATAATATGTCCCTCTTATATAGCGCTTCATGCACAATGCCTCTAAGCGCTTCACATTACTACCCCGGTCATTGGATCAAACACATAATAGAAGTGGAAGACCATAATGTATTGGAAATGTACCTCTCTCTCTCTCTCTGGTAGGGCCTGTACAATCAGTTTAAAAGTGTAAGGTATAAGATAGTGTGGATTTAAACATTTTCCTAATGGTATAATGTTCAAAATAAGTGTCAAGGAAAGTAAGTATGATTGTTGGAAAAATTGGTCAACAATTTATTTTGAATTCTCACAATGACTTTCGCCTGGGCGAAGGTGGATCCGCGTCTAGATAGCATGAATTTTGTAAGCCAGACCCATAGTATTTTGTTACGTTTCTTCACCCCCTGAACCCTCCCCCTGGATCCGCCACTGAAACCTACATGGTGAGATCAGGGGCGGATTTAGGGGGGGGGGGGGCGGCCCGGCCCCGGCCCCCCCTTTTGGGAGGTAAATAAAGAAAAAAAAAGAAAAAAAAGAGAGAAAAAGAAAAAAATGATGGCCAAGAATGCCTCAAATGTTATGTTCGGGTGTCTAGAACACAAAAATTTCGCGGGGGCGTGCCCCCGGACCCCCCAGAACATTGTTGTCTCGATCGGCCCACCCCTACGACAGTGTTGTCTCAATCGGCCCAACTTTCGGCCCCCCTTCCGGCCCCCCCTTTTGGACATTTCTGGATCCGCCCCTGGAGATCCCGTACAGTATGAGTGCGCGCAATGGGATGTGTGCGCGCCCAATGAGTGCGCACCTAGTTAATGTATTGTTCACGGAGGGTGTATGTGCCCCCGAGGAGTGCAGCAAGCAATAGTCTAATTGCCACGATCGAAAAAACATGTTACGAATTACGACAAATTTACTTTGGTGGTGAGAGCATAGTAATTGGATATTATCGAATCAAATACGACTCAGCTCTACGTTTACAATTGAAAAGCAAGTACAATATAAGTCTCAATAAAGTACAATTTTTGTTTTGGGCTATTGAAGAGCTTTAATAAGCGACCCGATGACCTAGTCCTACTTCGTTTAATATGGTGAGAATCCGGCTAATTTATACGTGTTCGATCGAATCCGCTTTTGTGGGTGGTGGCTACTGGAGTGGAGAGTGGGCAGTGGTTACCAACAATATGTTATCAATGTAACGTCCGATGTCACTGCGATATATTAACAAAAAGTACCCCTTCACATACAAACAAATTGCTTAACAAAAAATATGTGAAATTTAAAACGGTGTGTACAATTTTCCTGACGGGAGCATACAAGATTGTGGGCGGGGCCAGGTGCCGGAAAGACTTTTTGTTAAATGAAATGAATATATACATACAT
>NW_022738478.1:227287-228230 GCF_011630105.1 Anneissia japonica
TACACACATACACACATATATATATATATATATATATATATATATATATATATATATATACAATACATATATAAACAAGTGGTTTTAATGGTTTAAAATTAAATATTATTTATTATTATTATTATAATTAGGCCTATTATTATTATTGTTGTTGTTAATTTTAATTCATATTCTAAATTTACTTTTTTCCCTTTTATTATGATTATTATTATTATATAATAATTACTTTTTAAGATTATATTCATCCCAATTTTCATTACTATGATGGTTATGATTGAATATAAAATGAATGAACTAAATATGAGGTCGTGCTCATCTCCGAGGTCAGATTCAGCTTCATATTTATTCACACAATGCATAATGGTGGTAATAAGACAAAAATAATAAAGATGCAAGCAAAATCAAATGCAATTGTGTCTGGAGAAGTCAAATAAGCCCAAAATAAGTCCTAAATATTAAGTTGATAGGCCTATCTTAAGTCGTCAAACACTGAAGAGGAATGCCGGCGCGTTCGAAGTATTTGTTTAATAAAATTGTATGTTCCAAGAGTCAACGGCTGACATCGATTTCTTCTGTGTTACAAATCTATTTTCGATTATCTATGTGGAACATTCCACAATTCTCTAATTTATGGATTTTTCGTAGTATTAGCGAATTTCGGAAAGCGCCACTATCGTCAGTTTATGTTGAGAAACTTTTTTGATGACAATTAATCTCAGAAAAAGTATACTATGGAACGCCATGCAATTAGGTAATATGGAACGCCATTTGTGCCAAAATCGATTTATTAAGCATTTCAACTGATTAAAACAAAGATTAGGGACTGGAACCCAGTCTAAACATAGGCCTACGTCGCACCATATTTTATATTTTACATCGTATTAACTATCATATATATAATCATATGATATATATACATATATATATATGATATATATATATA
>NW_022738478.1:228774-280539 GCF_011630105.1 Anneissia japonica
CTTACTATATATATATATATATATATATATATATATATATATTCAAAGATGCGTATCAATCGCTAGATACCTAGTTAAATGTATATTAATCCAAAATAATTTTTATTGTAATCTTATCTATCTCCTCAATATTATTCATTACTGTCATTTAAGTTCCAAATCTTTAGTGTTTTCCCACATATATAAATTACACAGCTGGCGTTATACCCGTGTGTTAGGGTTTAGTAAGCCTAATTAATATTCAAATTTGGTACGGTAGGTCCACTCCTATTTGATTTGCACTGTTGATTTTCTATAAATTACCAATAAAAGGCGGCCTGGCACGGTGTGGTGGACTGACCGAAGGACGAGCACTGTGGTTACACTAATTGTAGGTAGTTCATTTGAGAACAGCAGCAGCGTAATTATGATTATTAATGGTATTAACCGGCTTCGGTATAACACCATTGACAATGTTACCAAGTGTGGGAAAATTCAGACAACTCTAAGTGACATTGAATGTGAACGATAGCTTTTAATCTTTAAAGGAGTTGTAGATTGATCGTTTCCAAGGTCGTGGGTTCAATGCATTAATTGAATATGATCTATGACAACATCATTCGATTGCAAGTTCGCGCGCGTCGTGATTCTGTTGAATGTGGAGCGATATTACTAAAGAGTATAAATACTATTTACTTAAAATGATCCAAATTCGAGAACAGTTGATACAAAAATACGGTTCTGGTTCTAGTGGGTAAAGCCGAACTCCTAGGGACTCCAAAAGTGTAGAGTATAACAGGAGGGGGGGGGGGGGGGAGAAATAGTGTCGAATGATAGGAAAGACTCACCACCGCAGTTTAAGACGAGCAACATCAGTCATCATATAGAATTGATTGATTATTGATTTATTGTTTTTTTCTATTTGTCTGTCATTTATTTATGTATTATTATAATATTTTTTTTTCATTTCATTATTTAATTAGGGCTACTTAATTTAAATTAATTTATATTATTACTAATTTAATAGTTTCATACTCTCTTTTGCCTGTATGTATTAAGGGTTCATAATAATCAGTTTTGGCTGGGAGGACTACCCTCATTAAAGATTGTTGAAATAGGCCTAACTTAATGACCTATGTGCGACCTATTATGCAGGTGAGCACAAATCCTAATTATTTTAGGCTTATTTTCCTAGCTGTATTGTGGGACACACTATCAAATTGTATGTGACCTATTATGGGCATGAGATGTCATATTACACCCAAATGTGGGCATATCATATTTAGGCCTATTTGTCACATACAATTTGATAGTGTGGACCCCTTAAACGATTTTAAGAGCGGTCAAACGGACAAACATCCCTACCCAAATTAAGTTTTTAATTAATACAAATTTAAAAAAATATGTAATTTGAAATTTTTAAAAAGATATATATTTTGAAATTTAGGTGAGCTATTTCTTACCATCTAAAGTTGTCATAGCCATCATAAATATTATACCTCAGCTCCAATCATGGTGGCGGTCTGGACCCCCTCCCCACTCCCTCCTTGTTGTTGGGACTTATTTAAAATCCGCCAGTAAACCATACATTTGTTTGGTAATGTTTCATCGCTATTTTCTAAGCCAAGACTGAGGTTATGCAGACCTATTTTTTTAAACAGATAATCTAGGAGAGTCGAACATATTCCCTTCCCTCGCGGAACTAACGACATAGTGGACGCGGACCTACAGCCACTTTTGGTTAGCTAAAAAGGCCATATCCTATAAGCGCCCCCACAAGTTGAAGACTCTCGCGGCGCTATGACGTGAAATGACGTCAAACTTGGAATAAACAACGTCTTGAATGAATTGTAATATAAACTTGAGAATATACTGTGGTCGCTCCTAGTTCGAATCCGGATTTCATCCTAAACATGGTTTACCGACACAAAACCGCCACTTAGCGTTATGTGAAAAGAAACTCGACGCATGAGCAATATTAATTGATTGTTTTGCTAATTAGCTGTTGTTTTCTTCACAACAATCCCCTTAATCTCCTTGACGAATCCCGTATAAAAAGGAGTATTTAGCCAAGGAGATCAGGTTTATCTTGTGGTAAGTATTTCGTTTATTGTGTACCGCTAGCAACAGAGAAGAAAAAAAAACAACGTGTTGTCCGCACACTAACTTGTTTCATCGTTGCAACTGAACTACAGAAACTACCGTAAACCTATTTAATAAATTAGGCTTATTATATTCAATCAAAAGTATCTTTTTTTTAAAGTTTTTTTTT
Organism: Anneissia japonica; assembly: GCF_011630105.1. Lineage (NCBI taxonomy): Eukaryota > Metazoa > Echinodermata > Crinoidea > Comatulida > Comatulidae > Anneissia > Anneissia japonica. The sequence goes on from NW_022738478.1 coordinate 231,026, forward strand.
ATGTAGCGTTATCAAGTGTCAAAGTCAATCTTTGTCAATGTTGATTACATAATAATCTATGTAAAATGATGATAATGATAAAAATATATATATCTGACCTCTCCTAATATAGGCCTGTATAATAATAGCCATAATATAATTATAAATAGGCCTATATCATAATATATCATTATCATATTAATATATTCATTTTCATTATTATTATTATTTATTAACAATATTTATATTATATCATTATCATACACCATATCACATCAAATCATAATCATATTATACTGTATTATATATTATAGGCCTTGACTTGATACGGTAATTAGCCTGTAGTATCATAACTATGTCTTCAACAAACCTTTCCGCTAAGTCTTGCCCCTTGGATATTGTTGCTCAGGTCCCACAAATAAGGTAGCGTAAATGTGCGTAAACACGTGCGTTTGTGGACGCATGCGTGCTCATGGACAAACGCGTATTCTTAGCAACGTTCTGATTGGTGAGTTGTTAAGTTTAATTGACACTCGGGAAAGTTTAATAGCTCTATGGGAAAGGCCCACTATAAATTATACATTCAGCCTATAGTTCGAGAGGGATCAATTGTCTTCATCTCAAGGGGTTTACAAGAAAGCGTTACCTGGAACGTTTCGTTTGCTCCGATCCTTATAAGATATCCAAACACTCATATTTAGTGACAATGTGCCATATAGTAATCTACATTAATTTTTAGGTTTCTGGTTTCGCTTAGACCTAGGCCTATTGTATATAGGCCTATCATGATTTGTACTCATAATACAAATTATATGTCTTATTGGCATTCTGGAAGATTGCGGTACTTATTTATTATTATTTAATGATTATAATGAATAATAATAATAATAATAAATATTTGAATAGTTCTACAAGATATAAATGATATTCTGATTATGACAATGTCAATGGTAATCATAATGACTGATAAAAACAATAAAGATAATGCTATTTCATAATGTTATTTACTGATAATGATAATGATAACGATTTCTCTAACCATAATTTTATACAAATGAAAGATTAAAAGATTAAAATGTCCCGATTTTTGTCCAATTCCAAATACTTTAAATTGGAAATTTCCAAAAGATCTACTTTAATAAAGCGCGTTTATAATCAATACCGTAATCAATAAATCGGCAATATACACACGAGGATTACGCATAGCATGGAGAATACGTTGCGAAACATCGACTTTTCCATTATTGTAGCCCTTTTGGAACGTGCTGTGTCAGTTAACAGACAATTTGAATAATTTTACCTAACTGTTCGATATGAGATTTGATTAAACTGTACAGACGGCTGAACAGTGGCGTATCTGAAGTCTTTAACTGGAGGAGGGCTGACGTGGGTGGGGCGAGGGGCGAAGGTGAAGTGGGAGATCAATGATTAGGTGAGGGGACGCTCGTCGCAAAATAAGGTGTTTTGAGGTGATTAACAACTTGACTGTGATATTTTTTTTGGGGTGGGGGAGGGGAGTAAGGTGGACACGAGTTGGAAGAATTTCATCTAGTTTTTGTTATTGGGGGAGGGGCGACGCCACCCCACATGCCCTAGATATGCCACATAATTGTTTACTAGTAATCCTTTTACAGTTGCATACATGTTTTTGTTCAATCATTCAAACTTTGTATTAAGCTTGCTTCCATAAAATTTCTACACGCTATCACCGATATCTTTTGGCGTTGATGATTGAAAATTTCGTATGTATTGTTATTCTAGTAGTTTACATATTGATAATATTTGGCAATTTAATGGACTTCATCAAGTAAAAATCTTCTTTACAAGTAACGGTATAACAGTTAAGAATTAGAAAATAATGACAATCTTAACTATGGTCCAGTCTTGTCATAATAATTTGATGAGACATCCCAACATTGGATAAAAACTAACAATAAACGTTGATGTTATAAACAGAGAGCACATGAAAACACTTATTTTCAATGGTGGTGGTCGTTGTCTTTGAGGCCCGTGCTAAGCTTTAGCTTGGAAACATCTTGAAAGTTCCCTCAATGAGCCATCCACGCTTATTATTGGTTTCTACAATTGAGCAAAAACTCAGTGATCACTTATGTGCGCTTAAGTGCACAGTCCATTCTTTACACAATTTACAGACGTAGTTATATTTCATTGGTTGAATATATTGCACAAGCTCCACCCACTCGCTCAGACGAAAACCATTTAAAAACAGAATCATTAAAATAAACGCAATGAAATTATGTAGCTCAGTAATATTGCATTTGTGCTGGTTGTTGCACTTACTATTTTTCACTCCGTCGCCAGTTTATTGTCACAATAGTGTGAAATTTGTTGATTCCAGGTCGATAATCCAAGTCTTTATTAAGTGAGCAAGTATGTATACATAGACACGTAGCGCTCAACACTTGTGAAACCCACCTTTAGGTGATTTTCCAAGATTTCCAACTTAGGCTCAAAATAATTGTTTGAAATATCCGAAACCGGCTCAACACTGACGCATATCTGTTGTAGAAAGCATACCACTTATATTTGAACGCTGTTCATATAAATCTTGAAGTCGTTGAAGACTACACTCGAGAGGCTTACGGCTACTTTGAGTTTAACGTCATGACAGAATCTCTGTATTTCAAAGGCAAATTTGAGAATAAGCCACCTTTGCAGTCGTGCTTTCAGTCAGCACACACGGACTACGGGATGCTGATGAACGGACCTTGTTCGTCGCTAATGTCTGAAGGACCCGTCACAACGCCTTCATTTTCGTACATGAATAGTGTTCCTGAGAACTGCTTGCAAAACGATGGTGACTATTTCGGTAATGCCAATATCGAGAACATGAACGACTTGCATTCATTTCCGTCTGTTCAAACTCGCCGGGATAGTTCGCAGTCGTACGGCAGTAGACGGTCGACGAACGAAAAGCGAGATCGTATCAACGAACGAGAACGAGAACGCATGCATCAACTATGTGACGCATTTGAACGATTGCGCGGCGTGCTTCCGTACAAGAAAGCGAAAAAGGGTCCAAATAGGCAAAAGTTGTCAAAAATTTCTACACTTCTTTTAGCGCAAAACTATATCAAAACCTTAGAGGACCTTCTACATAGTAACCAAGAGTACGAGACTGCACAATTGCCGACTCCTAATAACTCTGTCGGGGACTACGTTGGCAGCTCCATGTTCAACATGGCGCCAGAGGCATACAATCCTCCAAACCAGTTTCACTACTATCCGAATCAAATGGAACATGGCTATCCTTATCTATAAGGAGAACATTAAGTGAGTAGAACTCTTTAACGACTGTTGGTATAATAATACTGTTCACATGAAAGAGACTCACATTTTTCTGAACTTCTACATTTTACCTGTGGTGTTAGCAATCTTAAAGACTAATTAATCCTTAAAAAGATATAAATTAGAATATTGCAAGGATGCATCACTTTGCAAGAGATATTTTTTTCCTTGAACACAAGTGGCTGGTACACTTGCGCCGCTGCAATATGAGTGGTAACAACCAACGCGGATCAACAACAGAAAACGAGCACCAACATGCAACCGAATTCGCGCGCGTGAGTTTTGTAAAAATTCAACACAAACCTCTCGGTTTTTGATGGACAAAACAGTGGACAAACTACCTCATCTTGAGATGTAGACCTTAATGCATTCTGATTTTTTGGACTTTCTAGTAAAGCTGTTGAAATATTGTTTGTTTGGTTGACCTTTCGATGGTTAGTTTGTTAATTTTGTGCCTTATTCACGTAATACTTGTGGTATCCATCAGACCTCAATAATATGAGGCATTGACTGTTAAATCTTAATCTATTTAATATTCTAAACAGATATCGGTAGTCAAACTGTAATAATAAAAATAAAAAAAAGACTGGTCTTCCAACATGGTTAATCTGTGACTGTGGTACAGAATACGGGTAGTTTATTAATATTTTTGTACAAACATCTAGCCTATTCTAATAATATATTGACAGAATGTCTTAGTATTCGTCACCATACAACCTATCAATACATCTTTGAATGGCTAGAATTTGTATTTGCAACGGGTATTAATATTTGGTAAGCATGTATGCAGATAGGCATACAATGTTATAGCCTGTGTATAAGTACTGATATATTATATTAACACATTCCAGAAACAGTCAGTCCCTTCAGAGTGGGCGGTTAAGTGTCTTGACCGGTTGTATGTGACATTGCCTTTAATTCTTGTCTTGTTGATAATGGTCAAAACTATCGCAAGTATGGATGGTTGTCTCTTTCATAAGTAGGTCAACTTATGTATGTTGCAAATGGATGAGTTGTCTGTCTTTTTGCATATAAAAGAAGAATATATAGTGATTAAAGTTTATATCGTGAATATCAAATTTCATGTGTGATTTTTTGAATTTTTAAATGATTAGCGAATATGATTTGTCAATTTTCTTTTTAACGATAAATTTCCAACTGATGCAGTGGCGGATCCAGTGGTAATGAAATGAGTGTTGGCTCCAATGGCAGTACTAAAATATGTAACCAGATGTAGATAGGCCTGAGGGACTTGAGCGTTTAATGAATAAATGGCTCCCTAGGAAGCAAACAATAGGAAAGGAAACGCCAACCCTTCTTCACTCTGGCCATTGGTTTTCGTTTGACGTTTCGCCCCCTTCGCCCCAACAAAATATCCTTAATCATCCCCTTACTGTATGTCTCACTTTTTCAAAAATCCTTTAACTTGTATTTCCTTGTTTTGTATTTCCCTGTATTATAGGCCTACCTTGTGCCTACATATACTATATAATATTATAATATTATAATACACACATGGCTGAAACAAATAAATATTGATCTGAAACTCATAGATAAAACTTTAAACACACTCACGCATGATGATTATAATAGGGCAAACTGGCGACGCACCGATGTAAGGCTCATGGCTTGAATAAGCCGTATCGGCCTAGAGAGATATAATATTAATACTAAAGGTACTGCCGACCTACAAAGCAGACTAGCTTTTAGCTTAACCATAATTCCTTTAACATCAAAGACAAGCCCAGAATCCATAAAATAAACAATTTACCAAAAATGAAATAGAAGGTTGGATGGATGGATGGATTTTTCGGTGTAAACACCAAGGATAACTCACAAAAGTCTAGAAGACTTATTTTCAGTGGAGTCCTTCTGGTGGTGATTGGAAGTACACTGGGAGACAATCCCCTACTCTTTTCCGAAGAGTGTACTGCGTTCTTTAACGTGTACATGGGCCATAATGCACACCGGAACAACGGCTTAAATGTCTCATCTGAAAGACGGTGCGCTATCGTAACTTGTACCCTTCAGCCCTCCAGCTAAAATTCAAGGAGAGCAGAGATGGGAATTGAACCGGAGACCTAGAGATCTCCACGGTTCAGCGCACACACAGTGGCTACCACAAGATTAGTCGAATGAGCTAAGCTGCTCTTAAATTAATTGCACAATTTAGCTTTATAAAAATAAAAATAAGATTGCAAAAAAAACCAAAAAAAACCAAAAAAAACCTCCTGATATATATAAATTATTGCTAAGAGTTATGTACAAATTTAAATTATTATTAATTATCATCATAATTATCATTAAAATTTATATTTAAATTACATGATTGAGATGTTCGTATTTGGGCCTCTTATATAATTTCATAGACACTTCGAAAAGACTAAATTGAATTCAATTGAATCAATATGGCTTTCCGGAGTTTTTTTTTTTTTTTTTCAATATGCAAATGTAAAGTAGGAGAATAACTCATAACTTGCAGCTTCATTGTGCTGAATTGTATGGGCGTGGTCCGTGACTACTTAGCGGCCGTAAAGAGGCGCTTATAATAAAGTAGCAACATGTTCACATCATTCGACAACGACAGGGCCTAAATGAACCATATCATCGGGGTAACCCCTACTGTTCCGAAAGATGCAATTGGTTATTTAAAGCGCACACGAACCAGATGAGTACACGGGACAGGGGCGGATCCAGAGATGTCCAAAAAGGGGGGGGGGGGCCGAAATTTGGGCCGATGGAGACAACGATGACCTAGGGGGTCCGAAATTTTTGTGTTCTAGACGCTCGAAAATAACATTTGAGGCGTTGTGGGCTATCATTTTTTTCTTTTTCCTTTTTTTAACCCCCAAAAAAATTTAATGGCAAATGGGATAAACCCATAAAAACAACGAGCAGCCACATATATATATATACTTTTTAAGATAAGGGTAAATCTGCAATGCGAACGCCATATGCATAAGCTTAATTTACCAATTTGCCATTTCCGTATAATTACTGGTTGTATTGTCGATTACATAACCATGCTGGCCTGATTGTAGGCATATAAAAACAAGTGCATCGGCATCTCAACAACACCTTCCCGTTTCAAGTACGCGCACGAGCACCTTTGTCGATCACAGGTGAACAGGTTTTCAAAAACAAAGGTAATGGTGGTCCCGACCTTGTTCCTAGCACCCTCTATGTTCACTGACAGACCATTCGATGTGTTGGAAACAATGAGATTCCATCACGCCACGAACATCGGAAACACGTAGAAAGAAGCTAAGAGATCATCGAATATGATGGAGTAGGGGATAAGAAGCTACAACTGATAGATGCTATACAATACTGTATAAACATTTCTTAGGCTTTCAAAGCCAGGTCTCACTAAACTCAACAGTCGATAATTTACAACGTTGGTGGCGATATATATGCTAATCTTAGTGCCTGATAAAAATGGTATTGTGTCCAACCAGTTAGGCCTATTCAATTCAATTCAACTTTTATTCGGAATCACATATCCATATCAATACAATATCAAAAGACAAAAAGAAATATCGGATACAAAGAGTATGCATTCAGGGTTAGGGACGTCACTTCCGTAAGGTCCAAATGACCCGCATACCCCCACCCTAACCAAGCTATGCATTACAGGGGTAGGGACGTTACTCCACTAAGGTCCTAAAGACCCGCATACCCCATCCTATCTGAACTACGCATTACTGGGGTAGGGGCGTTTACTCATAAGGTCCTAATGACCCGCATACCCCATCCTAACCGAATTATGCATTACCGAGGTAGGGACGTTACTTCATTCACTAAGGTCCTAATGACCCGTGGCCTAATACCTTACCCTAACCGAACTATACCGGGTAGGGGCGTTACTCCACTAAGGTCCTATTGATCCGCATACCCCAAGGATGTGCAATCAAGTTGAATCGTTAAACATCAAGAGCATCAGTTTATATAATCAAATAAAGAGAATTGCTACTAGTCAGTATTTGTTGCATGAACCCATATGCTGAGTTATAATAGCGCCCTATGTAATGATACTTTCTTCCTTATTTTATTCTGTAAGCCAAGCTCAGTTCATTTACAGAATAAGAAATGTAGGCCTATTGTCTTAGGGATAAAAATATATCATTATTTTATTTATAGGCCTGGTTAAATAATATGTCCGATCTAGGACCCACTTTAGGTCGACTGATGTATGGATCGGACGTGATATATAGTCACAAAAATGCGTTACGTAAGTTCAGTTGAATAGATTTATTTATTTTTCATTATAAAACCAACCTACCTGCATAAATAATAATAATATTCGCAAACGTTAAATGTCATAGTAGAGGCCTACATGATTAGTGACAATTTACAATAATTGTACGAACCATAAGTTTACATTGAAGTTTTCTATTCTAATACTTGGGACGTTAATTTTATTCGAAATTGATATTCACCATCATTACATATTTCAACACACAGGGCAATTAATTTGTTTCTTTCTTTTCAAGTCCCATCATTTGTCTCATTTTCTCCTGCCCTGTTCATCAAGGGTGTTGGCAGCCCAATGCTGATATATCAACCAGTCATCATTGTTAGCCTAGGTTTCAGGCCTTTTGCTTTTCCAGATTGCAATTCAATGGTGATTCCAATGCTCATCACGAGGCCTAGGTCAAATCTAGCATCAACATTAGGTATTTAAGCCCCACCCACGGATAACAGGGTCCCATAAAAGTCGGCGTGAAAAGTACGTAAAATTACTGGTTAGTGGGACATGCGCGTATTCCTGGTCCTTTTCTGATTGGTCAGTTATTAAGTTAAAATTGAGAATTTGGAAAGGTTGATGATAAAATTAATAATAAAATTCATAAAATTGATGATACACTTCATAAAATTTATAATACAATTGATGATAAAACTATAACATTGATGAAAATGATGCAGAAGTAAAATGATAACATTTATGAAATCGATAGAACGGTAAGAATGATAAAATTAAAATAATTGATAAAAGCATTAATGGAGTATTAAAACAAATTTTCACGGGTGGAGCTCGAAAACAACGTAACCTATCGGATCATTACGCATTTAGAATTACGTCAGCAGCACATTTTCTACATTAAGTTACTGTGTGTAGGCCTACAATTTGTCCAAAGTGATTGGCCTTGGTTGTAGCAATATGGTGACCATATTGGCGCCAAGAGTGTCGCGTGCCGGGCTCGCTTATGTAAAAGAGAAAGAAAGAATATATCAAACATATTGGAATGCTGTGAAATTTGTAAAGCACCCAAACAAGAGCAGCGTTTAGTTTATGGAGTATATATCCTGTCTCTTATACACATCTAGATGTGTATAAGTCATCATTATTGGATGATGATGTGATATGCCGGATGTCGTATCAAATAAGTTTGTAAACATCCGTTTGATGTCTTGTATTTTTCTTCCATTTGAATTGTAAATTCCGATAATTGTTAACATTTTTTATGTCTAAAGCTAGGGTGTCTGCACTGTATTATTTCTGCTTATTGTGGGAAGGATTCTAAAAAAAATGGAGTAGTCAAATTTCGATATGATTTTTTGTGGCCTACTCCCCGCAGATCCACAACTAGGATTCGACGTGGAGGTGGTTCCTTTAGGCCCGGCGGTTCAGAGAATGAGCAGGATGGGCTCGAGAGTAAAGCTGTTGTGAGGAGTTTGGGGATGTGACCGAACCAGAAGCTATGGTTACGGGATTGTCTTTTATAAAAATCAAATCATAAAGCAAATCAATCAATCAATCAATCGACCGATAAACCGACCTACCAATCAATCAATCAATCAACAAACCAACCAACCGATCGATCAGTCAATATTTGGAATTTGGACACGAATGTCTACAATTAAATGTATATGACAAAGTGCTTATTCTGTATTTTGGTACGGTATATTGAAATATTGATTTAAGAATATAAGAGAACTATCACACCATTAACTGTGGCGGATTCAGGAATTTGAAATAGAGAGGGGACAGGAAAAGGATTTTCACAGATGAGGGGGGTCTATACCACTTCAGCCCCACGGAGGATAATGCACCCCAGATGGCTGAAAACTCTGACTCTTTCTCTTTTTTTTTCATTTTGTTTATAATTTTGAACAATTTGGGGGTGGGGGGGCCTTAAATCCGCCACGGATAAAAATATTTTTACTTGTTGGTGTTTTTACAGTCCTTTTATTTATTTTTTGTTGTTCTTTTTTTTTATCTATTGAATTGATTATGCTTTGTATGGATTTTTATGTACTGCGATTTTATATTTTTTTCAATATTAGAATGTAATTATTAAAATTTTGATATTCCTATTTTTATAAAACAACTGTTACAGCATTCTCAATGGTTTTATTCAATTATTTACGGTATCATTCACCTTTTTCTCTCTTCAATGTGTTGAATGTAATGTAATGTAATGTAATTATCTTTATTTTTATAGTGTTTCTCTTATTTAACAATTGTACAGTAATTTTGAATGTTATTCAAATAATGCAATGTTTTTTTTTCTCTTATTGTCTTGATTGATTTTAATTGTTTTGCAGTTTTTCCCCTAATTCTATTGTTTGATCATATTTTATACAAGATACATAAAATACAAGTAAAATATTATTATTATTATTATTATTATTATTATTATTATTATTATTATTATTATTATTATAATCATTATTATCCTTATTTTATGTAATATAATTACAATTCAGCCTCTTTGCTGCCATGTGTTATGTTTTTAATTCTGCTCTGAAAAAATACCATTATATGTAAACAAGACTCATCACATTCACAAAAGAAAAAAAAATCCCGAATAAGAAATGTAATCACATGTCGCTGAAGGTGGCGCTAGATTAATGTACAGCAGGTAGAATGATACTCAAGTGGACTACTTTAGCAGTACCTCATTTGTAGAGGAATGCGAGTGTTTTCCTGACCAGATCAGAACTTGTTTGGTCATCGATAACAATGCTTCCAAGACCCTGAAATACACGATTGACCACTACAGGTTGGTATCGCTTTGTCCAATGTTCATCTAATTGGCTGTTTGACTGACACTGTCGACACGCGCATCATTCTAATTGATGGTGACAACAAATCTTTAACCAAAAAATAGACAATGAAAAATATACAAGAACGGACGGGGCTATATCTAGGCCTATATCACTTTCCCCGAATGTTGCATCATTGTTAGGGGCCTATGTGGGCATATGACCTTATAGATTGGAAGTGTTGAATAGCTCGGGGGTAAAGATACTCCTTACAATACCAGGGCGCTGGGTTGAATTCCTGTTATTGATGCAGGATTTTTTCTCACAATTTCCTTGTGTAAAGCATCGTGTATGTATGTATGTTTTGTAAAGGGATTTTCACCTACAAGAAGGACATTGACATATTCGCTATTGACAATCGTATACGTGCGCATTGACTCGGTATATACAATTAGTCGATCATTATTATTCTTAATATATTTCCTCACTGTTTTAACATATATATTATCATTATTATTTATATTAGATTTACTCTGCTTTAAAGACGTTGGTACGATATTCAATCCACCTGCTATTCAAATCCACCCATTGTTAAAGTGATATAACGATGAGTTTGAAGCCAGCGTAAGTTGATAATCGACTGAAGCTCAGCTGTGAAGTTGGCGCTGGTTATGGTCCTTTTTGAACTTGTACAAATGAGAAGTGCATTTAAGGTTTATTATCGAAAGATTTATAGAAAATCTAATAAATGTATTATAAGTGCGCGTTCGCTGTAATCGCGTGATAATAATTATATTAAGAGGCCTATTCATTACACGTGCACCTAAATACCATGACATGGAGCAACGCTTCGATGACATGACAATTGTCACAAAGCACCTCGTAAATACCTCGTTAGTTCAATCATAGACCTCTTATTAATAGGTCCATGGTTCAGTATAGTGCAATTTAGCTGAGACAAATTAGTTTAATTTAGTTATTAAATTACCATCAGTAGCAGGCGTATTATTAATACGCCTGCTACTGATGGTTTTATGTATTACGGTATAACTGATGAATAATCTGTTTTATACCGTACATGGCGTTCATTATGATAATAGTAGGCCTAATGATGATAATAATAATAATAATAGTAATAATGATAACGATGACGATAATATAGTTATTTTATTCATGAAAAATTTGACACAAAACTAAAAAACTTCAGCCTTAAGGCTGAATTGCGCCCGTAAAATTTAATTATTATTATTATTATTATTATTATTATTATTATTATTATTATTATTGGTCGTCTTCGTTAAGTAGGATTTTACCACTGCGCAGGTGGGCGTGGTTTAACGAAGAACGACCAGTCGAATACGGCCATTGTCAATGTCATGTAAAATACCATAATATAATATAATATAATATAATATAATGTAAACATGTAATGTAATTTAATGTATTGTTATTATTTTAATTGTCATTCATTATGGCACCCGTTCATCAGTTCCTGATGCTGGGAGGCAGCATACAGTTTCACAGGAGGACACTTAGTTTCAAGGTGTACGTTTTTTTGGTGACTGATAATTCCACTCTTTTATCTGCAAATGCGTTCACATTTATGGCACTTGAACTTTAATTGTAATGTAATGTGAATTTTAATTGTAATATAATGTAAGAACACACCGATTCCACACAGCACTGATTAGTGTGTAACAATACACACTAATCAGTTTTCTTGCTATTTTTGAAAATAGCAAGAAAACGTTACACTCGAAACTCGTTGTTGCTTCTTTTTCTTTCTGGGCTCAGGACGCTCAAATCAATCATTACTTATATCTTTTCACTTGTCTTTGCGCGCGCATAGAGGCACTCGTATTTTGCGCGGTATAAAAATGCATAACATTCACTTTGATATTAGGCATATACATTGTCGTATTTATTTCCTTAACCCAAAAATGCACTTTTACAAATTAAATACAAACTATTTTACTTTTAATTACAAAAAAAATCGGTACAAATTATGGATGCAGATTCATTTGCAAGAAGCATATGGAATCACTCAATTAATTAACATATTATAACAATTGACCTATTTTGACCATATTGCAACCAATCGAAAAACACATTATCGCTTAAAAATTCTGAGCGGTATATATGGTGGTATGCAATTAATAGACAAAGTATCACCCGAGATTTATGTTTGTTTTTGTCGCAAACATACGGTATCGTAACAATTATGCATTGGGTATTCAGCTATTGTAACCATCTTTAATATGAGCCTGAGCAACCGATTGAACAGTATTGTCCCATTCTTAATCCTACAATATCTCAGCGTTTACGTTTGCTTATAGGTGCTAGCTCAGTACGGTGGCTATTCAATATGCAATCATAGGTTTAGCCTAGTAGCCTAATAAATCTATACTACTATATCTTACCCTAGCTTCGAAGCACTGATATAAATTAGTTGTGTTTGTTTGAGGAGGAGGTGGGATTTAAAAATAAGTGTAATTAAGTGCGTCCATATGTATGTACATTATTTATTATCAAGGTCCATAATATTTGTAATGGGATATATTAATAGCCTCTGTTGGTTCTTTTGCAACTTTATTAATAAATTGACTTGAATTGAGTTTATACACATTTACTTATTTATATATTTTTTTATTTTGCATAATTGCACTTTTTATACTTTATACTTATTAAATTATGTACTGAATTATATATATAGGCATATATATATAATATAATATAATATAATATAATATATTATAAAGAAATGGATAAAATAATGATAACAGGGCTCAAATGCTCAAATAGGAACAAGATGTTATAATTGTATCAAGCATAGCCCTTCAACGGGTTATTAATAGGTTTTATTAGGCGGCCATTTTGAAATCCAAGATGGCCGCCATAATGACTTCGGATGAGGTGGTTCCTACCAAAAATTGAATGCTATGACCATAAGGAGCATGTAAAAAAAAATTGGTGCTTTTGTCCGGAACGTCCACATCCATCTGCTAAGCTGCCGGACTATGGTTCAAAAGCTATCTTCACGGAAGGAAACAGTATACAATATTAAATAATTGCAAATCCGATACAAAATCATAACTTATGGAGTGCATCAGGGTTCAATACTAGGCTCTCTTCTCTTTTTAATCTTTATTAATGACATTTTTAACTGTTCAACGATTTAAACTTTGTCCTATTTGCTGATGACACAAATTTAATTTATTCTCACAATAATCTCACATTTTTAGTTCAGCAAGTAAATAATGAATTAATAAAAGTCAGTAACTGGTTCTTATGTAATAAACTACGGTATCGCTTAACACTGAAAACCCCCAATTTTATTGTCTTTACAAGCAATCGTAAGAAAATTAACCAAGATTGGTAAAATTGAATGGTAAAAATAAAATAAATAGGTTTACGACCACAACATTTCTTGGTGTACACATTGACGAAAATATCACATTTAAGCAGCATATCGAACTAATTAAGATGAGGGTTTCGAGATATGTTGGACTGTTCTATAAGATTAGACATTTCCTACAATTTGAGTCACTCCTCCAGATTTACAAATCTTTAGTTTAGCCAAAATTAAACTATTGCTACGTAATACGGTGCAATACTTACCCCTCATACATTACCGACATTATTATTCTACAGAAAAAGGCGATGTGAGCAATTATACATGAATAGGCATATACTGATTCTGCCACACGCTTGTTCCGTGAACATAGACTACCGTACTTAATGTTGTCGACATCAATGTTCATCAGCTTGGCATCATATGCTTAATGTTGTAAATAAATTAAACTCACGTCTTAGGAATATTTTTAAATATGACATAGCTTCTCATGACTAAAATAAAAGAGAGGACTACTTGTGCCCTAAAAAGAGGAACCTACACTGCACAACCCTCAGCGCTATCTCACATGGTCCACAGCTTTGGAAATCGCTAAATCCTTATATTAAATCTAGTAAAACTGTCTTTAAATTTTAAACAAAATTTCAAACAATTTTTACTTACGATTACGATTAACGATTATCAATCTTTAACCACTGTTGTTTTCGTGCTGCCGAGATTAGTCATTTTATTTTTTCATTACTATCTATTCATTAATTGCCTATCGTTCGCTGTATATATGACCTATACCTGATGTGAGAAACAATAATAATAATAATAATAATAATAATAATAATAATAATAATAATAATAATAATAATAATATGCAGACTTTTATAACGCGCCAACAACGAATTTTACAAAGCGCAGTGAACAATTAACCCAATTAAAGCGATTTTGTAAACAAAAAAGTGTTCAAATTAGTTTAAATGAGTTGGGGTGAGGTGTACAACGGGGAGACTAACGGCATAGTCGTTTTAACTGGCTGTTATTAGCCTCCCCTTAACTTACACCTATTCTAAGGACACACAAATAAAGCAATAAATTACAATAAAATACAAACTTTAAAAGTATTAAATTAAATTTGATTTAAATGTGAATATAGCTTTCATAATGTGGGCTAAATTGAATAAAATAATTCAAATATACTATTGTCGTATTATATTCTGTTGTTTCTTTCTGTCGTTTGATGAAAAGGTAAATTTAATTAATTACCAGAATTAATTATTAACTTACAAACGGTCAATATTTTGAATACCATTGTTTTGCTCTGTATGCGTTGTGGTTCCAAATTATCAGTTTCAGGAAATAAATATAAATACAGGTATAAAAAAGTAATTTAAATACAGTAAGTAATTATAATTATGGAAAGAAAGTCCGAGTTCCATTAAGAAAGTAAAGTAATTTATTAAGTAAGCAAGCAAATAAAGAAACAAATACAAGCAAACAGACAAATACCAGTAACCAGTTCTAATGCTTCCTTAACCAAGAAAATAGTCTAACTACGTGGTTGGGATGTCGGAACGTGGGTATGGTCTCTCAGTACGACTTTCTCTCCGAATTCAGCGGGTAGATGAATTTTCTGATATTATATAGAAACCCCCTGGCGTAATCTGACAAACAATTTAAACCGTGTCAGATTTGGGTTTAATCCACGTTATTAATTAACAATTCTTCTTATGCCCATTTCAATTCTTATGGACTACCGTATAAGTGTGCAATAACACACGGACGTACACTTGTTATGCATAATGCGTCTGCGATGGACAAACAGCAACTGTGTATTTAATTAAATTAACGACAACGATTAACTTTGATATGAAATTTATTTGAATAGAATTGAGACCGTTACGAAGCATTTATAGAATTTACAATACAGTATTGTCCTATATAAGCCTGCAATGGATCTAGGCCAACTATGATGAATATTTTTGTATTCAGAATAAAGATAAATAGGATTGTCAACGTGACAAAGAGTAATAAATCTTCAGATAGGCCTATTATTGAAATTATCAATTCAAATAAATTAAGATTTATTCATTACAATAAAAGGCCCATAAACATTATATAGCGCATTCCTTACATTAATTATGACATTCCTTTTTGTCGGCACCTCTTATGATCTGACTAGTTGAATTTTTAAAAAATAGATTCAACTTTTATTTCGGAATACATATCCATAGCACGAAACACAAAAAAGAACAAATATATAGTGATTATACAGTAATTATCATTCTCTTTATTTAATTAATAAGTTAATTAATACAGGGGTGCGCGCTGTCCCCAGTTCTATTTACTTTGTATGCAAGAATTGCAGAAGCTCTTCCCTTAGTAAGTATAAATAAATTTGCTGACGATACTGTCATCTGTGGTTTTGTAAAAGGAAATAATGTTTGCGATTATATGAATGTAATCAAACATTTTGCTACATCACTTTTTAATTTTAAATGTTAAGAAGACGAAAGAGCTCATATATGATTTCTGAAAAAATCCATCTGTTCACGGGCCCCTCGTTCAACCCATAATAGGCACAACTATTCTTTCGTAATAACAATTCGACTTTCTAGTCAATGTGCAATAAGAACAAGTTAATTTAATGATGTAGGCCTCATTATTGATGTGTATTGTATGTCATGCTTCTTTTTTTTTTTTTTTAAAATGTTTTCCGTACTTCTATTTTCTATTGCGAAATTTGATAATAATTATTGTGATAAATTGTAATGATAATGAATTGACGACGTTGGTGGTAATAATGATAATGATTATTAATGATGATTTATAGTAGATTTAAGTGTGATTTATTAAAATTTTATATGTATATACCTGAAATTATATATATTTGTAATGCAATTTGAATGTTGATGTAATTTTATTAATGTGTTTTCTTAATTCCTTTTGATAACAATTTGAGATTTATATGTGTTGTGCAATTTAAATCGTGTTGTAATTTAATTGATGTTTTTGGACCATGGAATTCCACATTTGATGGACAGTAAAAGTTTATCTTATCTTATCTTTTATGATATCTACATTATGACTCCTTTATTTAAGAAGTTCACTGCGTGAATGAAGAGATTCTAGTTATTTTGATTATAAACTTTAAGTGTGTAAAGCTGTCTTCCTAATCATCATGATTAAGAAGTCATTTAATTCATAATAGGCCTACAGTTCGCCCTCGAATTCGAGACCGACTTTGGGACCTGAATATTTGGGGTGGTCTCTACTTTGGTCTCCAATTAGAGCTCCAGTTTTGTAGTAAAAGTTTTGAAGATTGCTATTGGGTCTTCGGCAAAGTGGTCTCGAATTAGAGAGGTCTCAGAATTAGAGGGTTCTCGAATTGGAGTGTACACTGTAGTACCCGATGGAAAGCCCTGAACCTTCCCTCCCTCCCTATCATTGGCGCCACCTGCACTAGTTAGCGCGTGCACATATAAACCACTGGCGCCTATAATCGTATTCGTTCCAAATTAAAATGATAATTCCTACAATTTTTTCCTGGTAGCAGAACAAGATCGCTTATTGGAAAGATGATTAAAATTTGATATTGAAAATAATGAAATTTAGCATGGCTTACAAATGTTTTAAAAGACCGAATAAATAAATGAAATGAACGATTGTAGTGTTTCCTTATTTTTAGTAAACGCCATTCCTAATTCCAATAAAAATACCCCGTTATTTTTTAAAATCGTTTAGCTATACATGAGGGTACGTCATTTCTGAGAAATGAAGATCAAGCGTAGATATATCATTAAAGTTAAACTTAAATAATTATGTGCCAATATAATATAATGGGGGTACGCCATTTCTGAGAAATGAAGATCAAGCGTAGATATATCATTAAATTTAAACTTAAATAATTATGTGCCAATATAATAAATATAGTCTAATAAATAATTACAAATAATAAAAAAAAAAACCAAAAAAAAAAAAAAAAACCAGAGGATCCACTAATTAGTCTTAAATAAAACAAAAAAACAGTAACTCCGAAAAGAAAAACCAGAGACATTTTGAGATTCAAAATGTCTCTGTCTCTTTTTGGAGTTACTACCTTTTTGTTTTACAAATAATTATAATGTAATACTATTTCATGTTTTGCGGATAGATCAGAAATATGGTTTTCATATAAAAGTATATTTTGACTTGCAATATTTATTTTTATGTCAAGTATAATAGTATTAATAATAATAGTAATAATAATAATAATAATAATAATAATAATAATAGGTATTAATAATAATTGAAATAATAATAATAATTATAATAAGTTATATAGCGCCACAATGGTAATCTTCAAACGCTTTACAACCACACATACACTAAAGGAGCAAATGAGTGGAAGAAGACGACAATGAAAGAAAAAAATGTGTTTTGAATAAAGCCTTGGAGTACTCTAGTATGGAAGCTTGTCGTGAATCAGGTTCATCATTCCACACAAGAAGCGCAGTGGGGGTTCAGGCGCCCGGGCACCCTCTAAATTTTTTAAAGTAATATAAATTAAAATTGCTTTTGGCAAAGTGCCATGATCATAAAAAGATGGTGGGGGCTGAGATGTGGGAATCCGGACCTCATCTATTACGAATTCCTGAGTCAGGAAAATTATTTTTGATTAACAGGAGGGTCAATATATCTAAATTATGAAATTGATCTCAAAGTTATGAGATTGATGTTCTACTAGCATTAGCTTTCGTACCGGTTGATACCACGTACGCCGAACATACGGTTATTACATTTATATTTAGTGATACGCCTATATTTAAATTTGTATTTTTAGAACTTATTTTTAAAACTTTTTCTATATTTACAACATCGTAATTGGCTAATAATAATAATAACTGAGACAACTGTGTTTCTGCATAATAATAATATGCAGAAACTTATAACGCGCCAATTCAAAAAACATTATCAAAGGCGCAGTGAACAATTAACCCAATTAAAGCGATTTTGTAAACAAAAAAGTTTTCAAATTAGTTTTAAATGAGTTTAAATTTGAAGATTGTCGAACAAAAAGAGGTAATAAATTCCAAAGATAAGGTGCCTAATACAAGATAAAGTTTATTGTCTCGAAAAAAATTGTACAATTCAAACAAAGCCACATTAAAATTGATAAAGAAGAAAACCAGAAAAAAAAAGGGAAAGAAAGATAAAATGAATAATGATGCGATTGTCAGACATATCCAGTTCTTGCATCCCATCAATTAATTTAGTAATTTTTAATGGTCATCTGTAGTGGCATGGTAGGGACTAGTATCGGCAATTTCGGAATCTGAAAGGCTTACTTGATCGACTTTACTCTCACATTCTGTAAAACTTGCACTGGTTTTCTCCACTAGTTTTGTATTTTTCTCCCCTACAAAGGGGAAGGAAAGCTCTCCCCGCACGACAGGTCCTCAGCCCCACATCTTGGCGTTACCAAACAGTTGATATACCAGTTAGCAATTAAATCCTCAATGAGCATCTGTATCAAGCCTGTTTTCAACAAAATCGCTACACTTTCGCTAGCGTTTTCATAGCAATTGTACTTGCACTCCATAGATGTCCCTAACGCAGTCGGGAAGGCTTCCCGATTTGACAGATCAATAATCGTCGCCGAAATAATTCGGCGATAGCGTGTAGCAACTTTATGGAAATCAGCTAAGTTGTGACAAAGCCAAAACGATCTAACATCCAGCATATTTTCTTCATGTTGTTGTCCCAATTATTCTTCTATCTTCATAAATGCAGAGTTTGTTCCCTTGATTGTCCCAGAATCATCTACTACACCCCTTTCTTCTCACTCACCATTCTATGACAAACATGTGACACGTCTAAATATGGTCATGATGACATCACATCATGACCATATATGGGCACATCATGACTATATATGGTCATACAACAGTCTTGTCAAAGAAAATTTGATAATCTGCAAAAATGAAACATGGTGGGGCTGAGGTGGATGTGGACTCTGGCCCATCTGTTGGGGAACAATGGACCACCTGTTGGGGAAAGCCGACACAACCCCGCTTGACTCGGTGTTTCCAATTCGGATTTTGAAACTTTATCTGCACATTGCGCTTGCGTCTTTGTCAACATAATACTGTAAATTTGAATTAGATAGTTATACCAGTTGAAATATGTAAAATGTGTATAATGTCTCTATTCTTAGAATTATAATTAATTTTT
This sequence comes from Anneissia japonica, assembly GCF_011630105.1. Taxonomy (NCBI): domain Eukaryota; kingdom Metazoa; phylum Echinodermata; class Crinoidea; order Comatulida; family Comatulidae; genus Anneissia; species Anneissia japonica. Next base: position 250,857 of record NW_022738478.1, read on the forward strand.
GTATATATTGTCTTAATTCTTACTGAAATTTAAAGGCTTGAATACAATTTGGCTTTCTGCCCACGACTAGTGACCGCTTTTTATATTGATGTCTTTTTTATATGAATAACTGAAATGAATGAATAAACTGGAGCTTAGCTGAGGATGCATTAAGCCGTATCAACTTATTAGGTAGTTAATGCTAAGTAATTGTTGTCTTATGGTGTTGTCACATCGCTTATATAGTATTCTATATACTGTACAAATGAAATAACGACTAAAAACATTTACAATATGCTACACATCACATACAAAGCTTTATTAACAGATTAATCACATTTCTATTAATACTATACAGTATATTCATATTTAAATAAACTAAATTACATTTTCTAATGTGGTGAATTTTTAGATTCTACGGATAACGTACAGGAATTTGCATGCATATAATCCTTGATATTGCTAACATTTTTTTTATTGATGGAGATATTGGTCAGGAAATAAGATTGTATAATAAAGGTGTATAATTAAGAAGGAACTGTTGGAGCACTTAAACTGGTTTAGACATAGATCAGGCAAAAATACTTACGTTAGCCAAAATGACAAAACTTGGCCAGCAAAAACTAATGTGCGAGAAGCAAATTAAACACAGTGAATGACTTACAAATGTGTCAATGATTTAGATAGCGGGATTGAAAAACAAAAGCTACTCCTAATGTGTTAAGGGGTTTAGGGTGTATTAGTGCAGAAACATTTTTTTGACTATTAAGATGTTTTAAAATTAATTAAAACCACGATGCCCAACTGCAGTCTACAGTAAGTTCAGTGACTTTGCACCAAATAGTCTTGTTCTCAAGAATGGTCTTCATGTTCTTAAAATTCTCTAAGCCACATGGTCTTGTGTCTTTAAAGTCTCTAAGCCACATGGTCTTGTTCACAAGAACCTCCAGTCCACATGGCCTTGTTCTCAAGAACCTCCAGCCCACATGGTCTTATTCTCAAAGATGATGCTAGACTTCTAACCAGGTGCTCAGAAGGTGGTGGATAGCAGGTATTGCACAAATATTGTTGTAAATGTTTGTAATATAACTGGACCATGAAGACCGATATGTCAGTGCAAGTTTTAATACAACCCTGAAAGAATAAAACAAGCTTTGAAAAAGTGAAACTCTGATGAGGGCAGTATAATAGAGGCAGTAGATCTAAACAAGATCTATTAATTAATTAATCAGCCGAGTGTTTCTGGAGCTCCTCATGAGGCAAGTATAACAGAGGCAGTAGATATAAAAATATCTACCAATCAACTATTAATAAAGTAGCCACATGAGGGCAGTATAATAGAGACAGTAGAGCTAAGAAAGATTTATTAATCAATCAGCCAAGTGTTTCTAGAGCTCCTCATCGGAGGAGACATCATCTAATTATTCTATGCAAAAACATCATCTAATTATTCTATGCAAAGACATCATCTAATTATTCTATGCAGTACTTTTTAAAAATTTACAGTTGATTTTTACACATCCATCCAAATTACTTCTCCAAGTGGTTTAGGATAAGAATTATAATAATAATTATTATTATTATCATTATTATTACTACTATCATTAATTATTTATTATTATTATTATTACTATTGGCAGTGATGCCAAATGTATAAATTTATATAATTCAAATTTACCTTTTAATCATCATCTTCTGGCACAAAAATGTCATTTTCTTCCAAGAAAGCAGCTCCTTCTTTGCTGATGGTTGCACCAACATACATGAACGGAGCGACGACGATGCAGACCAGAGGTAGTCCAAAGCGAACACTGGTAGGCGCTGGCAAAAGAGCACCTTTAGAATTTGTCACTTCATTTCTAATCACTTGATGTAGCACAGGGTTCGTCTAAAGTATGAAAATATTGCATTTAATAATAATAAATAATAAATATTTATATAGCGCCTAATGATAGTAACATCTAGGCGCTTAACAACAACATAATAAACAATTAAAAATAATAAATATAAGACAAAAATAAAATGAAAATGAGCAGCGATGCAGGAGATGGTGACATTCAAGTGGTCTCACCCACTGATGTCAAAGTAACGTCGCTGTCTCAATGAGGCAATTTACACGCAGGTAATCCACAAAAGGCAGCAAGCTGGACTTCAGCACTTTCCACCACAAGATAAGCCTGTGGCTCCACTACTGTGCGCTGCCGAGACAACGACGTTACCTTGAGTAAGGACAACCTGAAAATAACAATAATAAACATCCAGCAAGTTAAACGGTCAAATAAAAGTGAGTAAATTATTATTTTTCATTGCATTGATATTGCATATACAGAGAAATTTAGTTTCACAAGAATTATAAATAACAGTATAGCAGGCCATTTGCCTAGTTGACTTGGGGCCGAGTTGACTCGAATTCCTGTAGACTAGGCCTAGCTTGCCTACCTACCTAGGCCTAGCCTAGCCAAGCCTCCTCTCCAGGCCTAGCCTAGGCTAAGAAAGACTAAGCCTAGTCGAAAGCGTTGTATATTTTGTCCTTTCTTTTCATAAAGCACCTGGTGGAGTGAATGGAGCATAATATGAATAGCAACTAGGCCTAGCGTTAGGCTATATCGAACATGATTATTAGAGCTACCTTCAGGCCACCAAAGACTGTTCGATGTTTTAGTTGGAGAAATCTCACAGCCACTCTACCACCAATGGAAGCCATTTTCTTGCTTTGTTTGTTGATGCGAGAGAGAGGAGGTTCCAGGAAGTCAAATATGGAACGCCATTAGTATCTCCAGTTACTATGTTTGCACATAACCGAAGATACTAGCGGCGTTCCATAGTCATCTAGTTTCCTGTAACCCTGTTGCAGATCCTAGTAGCAAGGCTTCACACCGCCACGCTTTGCAAAGCATCTAGGCTTTGCACAACCGCATGGTGAAAGTTTTTCTGAATGTAACATTCGCGTCATTTTACGCCAACCAATAATATATCGCGTCAACTTGTGCTAATTGCATCAAATAATGCTACATCGCGTCAACTTGTATGCTAATTCGCGTCAACTTACGTCAACAACCAGCGGTCAACGTTGCAGCAGACCAGACTGGCATCAAAATAATTAATGGCGCGAGTGGTGGGCCTAGGCCTGTGCCTAGGTTTTTGCAAGCTCTGTTCACGTGGAAGAATGATATTAAGGTTGAAGCGATGCTGTGGAAAGAGGTGAAAATGTGTTATTTTAGTTAACCTTTTCAATTCAATGAGAAACTCTATGAATTCCTGGCTAGTGGAAGTGAATGCTAGGCCTGGGTTGGAGACCCTGCCTGGCCTACTATAAGAAAGTAGCCTAGGGGCTAGGCCTAGAGCTAGAGAGGGCCCAACAATCCGGCACTGAGAGGCCTAGGCTAGGCCTAGGCCAGGCTATATACTACTAGCCTCCTAGATATAGATATAGGCCTATACTAGGCCCGGGCCTAGGCTTACTACTCTAGGCTGGGAAAACGGAACTAAGTAGTAAAGACTGAAGATGATAGGGTTGGGACCGGGATTATAGATAATTTGATTTGAATTTAATTAGCAATCGGCATCAGACTAAAATACAAAAACAAAGAAGACAAGACAAGGTAAAACAATACTACAATTGAATACTCTGAAAGCAAGGAAGGAAGGAAGGAATAGCCCAAAAAGGTTTCAAAGAAACGTATTTCCATTTGGATCTTGCAAACGAAACATTCAATTGCCAAAAAAGGAAGAACAGGAAAGGTATCAACACAAAGCTAAAATGGAAAAAGGATTATTTATAATTTTAAAAGTGATGAACACACATTCACTTTCAAGGTTCAGGATGATCATATTATTATTATTATTATTATCGTGCGGGCCTGATAAAATATCTTACCCGATTTTCTCCATGCCGAATTGTTCATGAAGTACCGGTAAACATAATAGGGACAAACCGTTGCCAGAATTTTTGTATTATTTCAAAACTATTGTATTAAAATTTTAGTAAAAATGCCACCTAGGCCTGACTTAAAAAATATTATTTGATATTAATTGTATTTTGCTGTTCCATGTGTGAGACATTTAGCCTTCATTGGCTAATTCTTTTATTATTTCTTATTCTTCACAATTTGCCCAAACAGAAAATTTTGAGGATTGAGGATAGTGGAAATTAGAATTAAGGAGAGAATAAGTGAGTTTTTATGTTGTTTAAGAAGACAAAAAAGAGTCTATAGATAGAAAAGCAGTTGTGCAGAGACTGCCGTCTATCTAATGAATTAAGCAATGCTTATAATCATGTCCGTTTTTCACAGACTTCAAATTGTGTTTGTTGTCATCACACTTGTTATAATAACACAGCTTGTAACATCTGTATCATCATGGGCAACATGTCCCGTACTCACCTATCTACCCATCTCCAGGTTCATGTGCGCACTTCCGGGTGACATCCGTGACAACCCTCTACTAGACCAGCAAGGTCTTCCCAGATTCAATGCCATCGGACCAGACCATGTTGTCCCAGGAATTACATTCCTGGTGGAGGAATGTGAGGTTGAATTAAAAAAGTTGGAACATTCATTAGAAGGTTAGTCGGAGTTCTTTGCACCAAATTTTTGAGTGGAGGTATGCATAATAAAAATATTTATAATAATAATAATAATTATAATTATTATTATTATTATTAATTTTATTACTGTATTATTATTATTATTATTATTATTATAATTTGCATATAATACTATATAGTTATAAAATTGCCTGGTATTCAGTGTTTTTTTTTTGTACTTGAACTCTACAATGTTTGTAAACAGCATTATTGGAAACTGACTTATTTTGTTTTGAAATAGCAATTCAGTGTTAGTGGTTCTTGTTAACAGTAGCAAACTTTGCAATCAGCAGAGTATTTTATTTCACCTGTATGTGTGTGTGTGTTATGCTGAAGTTTGTAAACAGTAATATTATGTAATTTAGTGTTTTAAAAATTCATATGTAAATACTGAAGTGCTTTGGGTATAAACCCACTTCTACATTTCACCTAATTTTACATAACAAGCCTTTCTTAAGACTCAAATTCCTGGATCAGCCACTGTATCTCCTGGAAATGACTTCTTCCAACCCTGTATAACATTGACATTAATTTTAGTAATCCTGAAGATTATTACAAGAGAGATGGGTATTGCCAAATAAAGAATTAAATCTAAAATTGATACTTTTTAAAATTTCCCTCATTATAATCTCAAGGTGAAACAAAACGCAGAACGTGGGAAACAGTTGTTGAGGCACTGGAACTACTTGGTTCGCGTCTGTCGTACGGATGGGGTGTCGTCAATCACCTGAATGGCGTTCAGAACAGCGACAAGCTGAGGAAAGCATTTCAGACTGTACAGCCAGAAGTTGTTAAAGTTTCTAGTTTAGTTGCTCAGAGTCAACCAGTATATAAAGCTATGAAAGTGGGTAGACATTCATATGAATAACAAATAATATTATATTATTTGTTATTCATATGAATAACAAATAATATAATAAAAATAATGCTGATATATTTCTAGTATTTTTATAATTACCTACATATTTATATATTTGTATGTACAATTTGACTTCTAATAAATACAAATATTTATAAGGTGCTAGCATTTGCCAATGAAATAGAGCTCTTACATGGAAAAAATAGAACATTGACATTTTTATTTATCCTTTCTTTCAGTGAGACTTTTTGATTTCTTGTTTCGCCTGCCAATAATTATTTTTTATAATAATGAAATTTTATTCCCTGATTCAATTCTCTCTGCTGACCTCAAATCTAAAATTCAAGCAGAAATCCAGTGCCTAAAAGACAGTCATATTACATTAATAAGGTATTTTATGTTGTTTTTTCAACATTTTTTACACTTATATTAAGTATATTGTACTTCTGAATTATTCTTAAGGAGCTGGAAACCAATAATGGCGGCCTTGATGGGCCTCAGTTGCGGATCATCTCTTCTGCAGTTCGTAGTGCAAGGCTAGGTGGAGCTGAGTTAACAGGCTCCGACAGGCTACGCTTCAACAAAATCAATCAAAATCTGGCAAACCTTAGCAATCAGTTCAGGTAACACAACCAGTAATATATTTAAGGTACTTTCTTTAGGCAATTAATAAGGTACTTTCTTTAGGCAATTAATTGTTGCTTTAGCCATTCTCTCCATGAAAATATCTGGCCGTCATTGATCAACTTTTTAGTTAAATTAAATTGAATTTGAATAAGAGTGTAATCATAATTGTATTTACTATGTGAGATTGTATTTTGTTAATCTAAAAATTGATGTTTTCTATTAGTGTATTTTCAAAAGTTTCATTTGTTTTTCTATATCGATATTCAAAAATAACCAATCAAATGATCTAATTATATTAAATGATATAATTTGATATGATATAATTATTAATATAATAAATGATATAATTATATAATAAATGATATATATTTTTTGTTCAGTAACAATGTTTTAGATGCTACAAAGGCCTTTGACCTTGAGCTGTCAGACAAGAGGGATGTAGAGGGTCTTCCAGATACTTTACTTCAATTGATGGCAAGCAATGCGGCTAAAGATAGGTGAATATATAAAAAACTATTATATAGTATCTTTTATAATCAATCGTGATGTCATCACTGTAAACTCTCAATGTTATTTTCCTATTCCCAAATGTACACTGATTTTTTATTAGTGCACTGTTTACTTGATCTTTTATAAGAACAATTAATTTTATACGTAATATTATATTGTATCGTTTTCATTTAGGCAAATGGGGCAAGGATTCCTAATGTGAAATTAATCAAAGTCTTATATAATCACAGTAGTGGCTAAATGAGTACAGTTGTTTCAGTCGTGAGAAAAACTCTTGTCACTGATATTTTGAAAATTATTATTACATAATTATAATAATTCTCTATTGGTTTTTACATAATTTTTTTATTACAACCCTTCAATTTAGTGCTAACTTTGAGAGTGGTCCGTGGAAGGTAACGTTGGACATGCCCTGTTTTGAACCCTTAATGAAACACTCAAAGAACCGAGAGCTGCGTGAACATGTTTACCGGTCCTACATTAAACGAGCATCTGAGGGCACTCATGATAATACACAGATCATTGAAGATATTAGACAGCTTAGGTAAGTTCTAGAATAATTGGATATATTGGGCTTAGGGATGTAGGTTCAATATTGTGGTCCTTCTGGTCTTCGGGTACAAGCTCTCCATTAAATCAGCAAATTTCGTCTTCAAAGGGGGTGGTCATTTATGTACGAAATTATAATATAAACAAGATCACTCACCAATTCAGTTCACACTTATTTTCTTGCATGTTGTATCAACATATAGAAGTATTTTCAGTGTGAATCACACTAAGTTCAAAGACTTCCAGTGTGGTCCTTCTTGTGGTGATTGGCAGTACACCGGCAGACCAATCCACTACTCTTTTCTGAAGAGTGTACTGTGTTCTTTAACATGCACATGATCCATAATGCACATGGGGAAGATGGTGTGCTATCGTAACTTGCATTTCAGCCCTCCAGCTGAAATACAAGGAGAGCAGCAATGGGAATTGAATTGGGGACCAAGAGATATCCACAGTTCAGCACAAACACAGTGGCTACTAACAGTTTAGCTGCCTGAGCTAAGCTGCTCACTCAATATAATAATATATTTTTGGTTTGTGTTTCTTAGAAAAGAGAAAGCTGACCTCCTGGGGTTTCCAAATTTTGCAGCGCTCTCCTTAGAAACCAAAATGGCTTCCAATGTCCAAAATGTTTGGAATCTTATTAACAGTTTGAAGGAAAAGAGTAGGAAGGCATCAGAAATGTAAGTATACCTTTTTTTTTAAATTAAATTTTATGGATGTTGTTATTGCTCTTGTCGAAGCTAGATTTTCGTGAAGTGCATGTAAACAACACAATTTAGCGATCTAAAAACTACAAAACAGGACAGAAAGGTCCATAAAATATACATACGTTTTAATGAAAATTAAAACAATATTTTGTTAAATGGAAGAATGCTAGCTAGCGATTAAAATAATTCGTTTTTATCGAAGGTAAATGTAGCTAGGGCCAGGGCCTAGAGAATCTACCACTTAGATTGCGATAGAACACGCTGCTGCACTGGTCGTTGGTTCATACTGGTAGGCTAGGTTAGGTAGTGGAAACTCACACCTTCTCTACAGTAGTTTAAAATTTTTTTTTAACGAATACCACTTGGTACTAGAGGTTCCTAAAATACAGTAGATGTTTTATTAAACAAGCCTTTCGACCATGTGACGTCGACGGCCTGAAACTGGCTGGCTGTTTATCTGGCTCTAACTTGGCATCAAACGCAATTAGGGGATTATCGTATCATGTTTCAAGACGGGTATATCTAGATAAAGTTTGACGTGAACCAGGCTATTGTCTTCATAGTTATTATTGTTGATCTTCTCACGGTTGCCATAGTTTATCTTTATTATTGTGGTTGTCTTTATTGTTGTATTCTTTTATTAATCATATTCATCTTCATCTTATTATTGAACATTTCAATGGATAAACACTGATCCATGACTCTAAATTTATTATTATATTTCAGGGAACTTTCTGAGCTGCAGATCTTTGCAAATGAGAATGGATTCAATGGGAAATTGCAACTATGGGACTTGGCATTTTGGACTGAAAGACGTAGAGAACATTTATTCAAGTTAGCAAATTCATTTTTCCTGGCAATTTATTGGATTGGTATCACTTCTGTATTTGTTATTTGGCTGGTAATTTGTAATAGACACAAATGGTGACCAGTAACCGAAGAGTAAAGAACTGCAAGGGTACGACTGCACTGATTTTGTATGCACGCAATGTAATGTTAAAAGAAGTACTCCCACAAAATAGGGGGTGCCCTATTAAACTTTGAATTTAGCTCGCTAGAAACTCGTTTTTTAAAGACACGCCCTTTGTGGCAGTACTTTTTGAAACAGGATTGTGTTCCAAGGAAACCACAGGTCTCTTGCAGTTCTATAATCTTTGGTGTAACATACAGTATGGTGCTATGTTGAGAAAAGCAATGTCAAGGGAAATCATTATGATCACTCATTCTAGAATTTTCAATGCAATTTTGGCTTTAGACTTTATATATATAATTGGTATCTTTATTCAAAAAAACTCCTTTATAAAAAAATACATTAGTAGCCAAAAGCTAAATTTGTACAAAAGGAAAACAAGAACGAGAAACAGCAAAAACATCACATTAAAACAATACAAAAGCAAACCCAAACCATCGGTATAAGTTCACTACGTACATCGGTATAAGTTCACTTTACATACAAGTTTGTGAATATTTCTTTTTTTTTACAGGATGAACGATGAAATACTGCGTCCATATTTTCCACTGCCAAAAGTTCTGCATGGACTATTTAACTTAACTTCTTTTTTGTTCAATGTTGAGATATTGGTAAGAAGATATTATATTTTCATGCAAAACAAAATATTTATTCTGGGTTTTTTTAGTTTCGTGTTTAGTTGTGAAGAAATAAGATAAAAATAAATTAAAATTTCAATCAATTTTCAAAGCTAAATCGTAATGTAAAAGGAACTTTTGAGGAAACTTGCCATAATATCATTAACATTTTCTTGTTCACAGCCTGATTATGAAAGCACTATAGAGACCTGGCATCCTGATGTCAAGTTTTTCAATATCAATGATGATGCAGGTAAAAAAGCTATACAATATATAGTTTTTATAATAGGCTCCTAGAAACAATAAATGAATATTGCAATAAATGCGCAACCCATATTAGATTTTGCTGACTATATCTTGGAGTTGCCCATCCTTTTAGACTGGTGTTGCAGTGCGCTCGCACTGATCATCACGAAAATGCTATGTTAAAATGTGAATAGGTGTTCATCGGTTAATATCTACTGCCCAGTAAAAACAAACAACAGAAATACAAACAAAAAATAAACAGATCAATAAGAAATATTAGCAAGTGTATATTTTATTAATTATTATTAATTAATTATGAGATGGTAGGTAAACACTGTATACAGCTTCAGTACCACATCAATTTTAAATGTACAATTCATATTTTCCTTACATATGAAATTCTGGACCTGTTTGACTAATCCCACAAGTCACTGTTACATTACAGTCTTTAAATAATTATTTGTTATGCTTTCATTTTTCCTCAGGAAATAGAATAGCATCATTTTATCTTGATCCCTTCAGTAGACCTGCAGAAAAACGTGGTGGTGCCTGGATGGACAGTTGTCTTGGTTGGTATAAATAAGCTGGGCAGATAGAGGGAGTGAAGACGGTGCGATCGCACCCCCTAAATTATATTAGGTGCAATTTTGGGGCACCTAAAGGTCCATATTGTCAAATTTTTCTCACCTCAGCCCCAACCATGGTGGGACTGTGGTGGTGTGGACTCTTACACACACCATACTGCCAAATCCTGCATCCGCCCCAGATAAGACTTTATGTACTAGTTCATATAAATATTCATCCCATTGAAACTTAAGTATTGAATAGATTTTATATGAGTAACCTCACATCAAATCCAATTGTTTCTTTTTATCGTCAAACGAATCATGGCTGGAAGGGAGACTGGCCTGTCTGGTGGAGGGCTTAATCTAACTCCTGTGCAGGAGTAAATGACAGTGCTTAAAATTACATTTTATATGAAAATAAATATATGGATAGAAACAAGGTTAATTGTGGGTAGCCTAATGCTTTTTCTTCAAAGTTTGAAAGGAGTAATTATGGTATTTTTATTGTCCAACACTATAGAGAAAAGTGAAATACTTGATCGACGGCCAGTAGCTTACTTGGTCTGCAACCAGTCGCCACCAGTAAATGGCAAAACATCGTTGATGACATTCAGGGAGGTGGAGACACTCTTTCATGAGGTATGTAAATGGGAAGTTTTTCAGGGGCATGCTTAAGTTATTTGTTCTTTCTAGGTTGTTTCAAGATAACTTCTTTGATTTAGAAATTTTCAATGAAAAAACATCACAGTTCTAGGAATAGGAACATTTCTATAAACATTGTACTACACAACGATTTATTTATTATTTATAAATATAAATGCATTCTTTCTTGAAACTTACCAGGCTCTTTCTTGGGTTATCCAATGTTAGTCAATCAACCATTCTTATTAATAGGTCCATGAATCAACCAACCACTCTTTCAATATCAATCAACATATAATAAATTGATCAATAATCAAATTAACCAATCACTCAACAACATTTGTCAATTATCCCATCTCCAACCAATATACAGTAAGTCAATTAATTAAACATCCAATTAATCTATTAATTCAATCAGATCATATAGATTATTGGATTTTATATATATAAACAAAATTAAACAAATAATTAATCAAACAATTTGATTAATATATACAGTATATATATATATATATATACTTGCCAACTTTCCCTAACTTGAATAATTTCTAGGTTGAGCTTATTTGACATGCCAAATTGATGTGTTTTCCATTAATTAACCATCTGTAAGTCAAATCGAACAAATTTTCAATGCCATTTTGGATTTGACTTAGACAAGTTCAACTGTCAATTAATATATAATCAATTAAACAGTCAGTCAATTCAATAGTCAATGAGACCACATTGATTTAGATTCCAAGGATAGGATAGGATAGGAGTATTTCGGTGTGACCAAGAATAACCCACTAAGACCGAAGACTTGTTTCCAGTGGGGACCTTCTGGTGGTGAATTGGGCAGTACACCGGGAGATAATCCCCTACTCTTTTCCGAAGAGTGTACTGCGTTCTTTAACGTGCACATGGGCCATAAATTCACACGGGACCAACAGCTTAAACGTCTCATCCGAAAGACGGTGCGCTCTTGTAACTTGTATTTCAGCCCTCTAGCTGAAACACAAGGAGAGGCAGCGATGGGAATTGAACCGGGGACCTAGAGATCTCCACGGTTCAGTGCACACACAGTGGCTACCACCAAATTAGCCGACTGAGCTAAGCTGTTCTCTTCAATACCTCTCTTTCTGTGTCTGCATGCAGTTTGGTCACGGTCTTCAGCACATGCTTACTAGAGTTCCTTACAGTTCTGCAGCAGGAATTAACAACATTGAATGGGATGCAGTGGAGCTACCATCTCAGTTCATGGAAAATTGGGTGTATGATGACCAAACGATGAAAGCCATTAGTGGACACTACATAACAGGAGAAGCACTTCCAAGGGAGCTCTTTTATCAGTTAATTAAAGGTAAGATATGATGATATTAATAATTCTTAAAAAAATGTTTATCCTTCCTCCATAACCTTAAGTTCCGGAGAAAAAAATTGATGTATGAGCCCAAGCTGCCATATTGCCTTGGATTTTTTTTTTTTCAAGGCAACACTTAGATCATGACCAATGTTTGGGTCGTGATGTTTTTTAAAGGGTTGTCGTTTTCATAATGCTCTACATAACAATCTGTCCACTAACTTAATAACTGAATACTAACAAATTGTCCCACAGGTTTAGGAATATTTTTTGGGCGATGAGAGGTACAATGTTTTATAGGCCCTCCATCTATCAAAGTCCCTCCCTGGGTTTCCTCTATTTCAAATTCATGGATCTGACAATTTAATATCTATATTATATTTCACACATTATTTGTAAGTGAATTTTTCACACATTTATTCTGGTTTTTGTCATTAGCCCGCAAGTACATGGCAGGGACTGGAATGCTCCGTCAACTGTATTTGTCGGCCCTTGATATTGAGTTGCACACAAGGTAAAAATTGGCTCATACTTTTTTTTTCTTAAACGAAAGAATGCAGTTAAGTTTAAATGAAAGAATGCAGTTAAGTGCAATAAGTGTAACATATATGCCACCATTATCAGTATGAACTGCTTGAAATTAAATGTATAACAAATAATAATAATTCAGGTTTATTTTTATTCACATAAAAAAAATAGCATAAAATTACTCATTTGCAGCAAGACCTGAATTAGGAGCAAAGTTATTAGTAAAATATTGACTAAAAATACTATACAAATGAGTTGACGAATAAATATTTACACATTGAAAAAGAATAAGTACATTAGTGAAATAAAATACACTATTAATATTTAAAAATTATTTAAAAAAATTCATCATAAATATTCAATATAACAATAGAATTATATAAAAACATGGATATATTAATACAAACAGTTGATAAAAGTTTTGCAAGTCATATACAAATGCAAACATAGGCAAAGGTTGGCTGACACGACCTAACATACTAATGTTTTGATGCAGCCTAAATTCTTTTAGATCTATAAAATACAGGATGAAATAAAATAATGTTAAAAATATTAACAGAATGCAATTTAGGACAGTAAGCCAGTTCGAACTATGCATGCCCGTATCAAATTTGATGACATAACCAAACATACATACACTGTACAGTAGGTTTATGTTGATTGACCTTGAATATGAGCATGCGCAATTCAAACTATGATTTGGATAATTACGCTGCAATTAATTGATCATTATCCTACCACCTTATAATCTACAGAAACATGTCACTTTCTGTAATTATTGACAAGTTTGATTCTGTTTTTAGCTCTGAACCGTGGTTAAGTGTGTTGGATAATGTAGCTGCTGAATACTCTGTGATGAAACCACTTAAGGTGTGTATCTCGGTTCAGTGTACAATATGGTCTATACACAGTAAGTTACTCTTCGCATGTCCAACGTATGAAATGTGTAGGCTGCTGGCACCTTGACCTCTGATGGAAAAAAAAAAATTTTGCAAAACATGGTGCAGTTATGAAAAAATTATTAATGTATTGTTGTTTATTTACGGTAAATATTGCAGCTGTTACGAGTTCCTCTCCTATTTTTCTTTCTTCCTAAGCTTCTTCCATATTTACATTAAATTTAATTTATTTTACTAAATGACATGCATAACGTATATATATATATATGTATATGAATATATCATTTCGATACATAGTTACATATTCTAACTGGACTCTAGACCTAGGCCTATGTATATATTGTGTCTGTATTTAACATATGTCAATTTTTGTCAATCTAAAGTCGAAGGTATGTCCTGGACCCTTTTATGTTCACTTGGATAGGCTTATCTTCATAAGACTTCTACGAATGGACACCTTTTTGAAGCAAGAAACCAAGTTGTCTTTACCCAGTACTGCTCGTATATTTTATTCGTGTAGCAAACTTTCAACATATACAGAGAAAATTACTCTTTAAAAAAAAAAAAAAAAAAAATAGAGGTGTAGCTGCATTGCAACTTTCGCAGGTCTTGCTCAGCCCAGTTTTTGTAATTGCTCACTAGGACAAATTTGTCTTAATTTACTTTACGTTTGTATTTGCAGGAGGATCGATTTCCCTGTTCATTCCAACATATCTTTGCCTCTGGTTACGCAGCTGGATACTATTCATACAAGTGGGCTGAAGTGATGTCTGCTGATGCGTTTGGAGCATTTGAAGACGTAGGCTTGGAGAACCGCGATGCCTTAGCTAAAACCGGTCGAAGGTACAGTATAGAATTGAAGTAACATGTCATGCAAGGGCTTGAGGTGCCCCTTATTTTTTACCTCGCACATGTTTTCATTTTCCACAAATACTTCCATAGATATTGTAAGGATAAAATTTCCCTCTGCCCCTTCTTGGTGGCACTGCCTTATGTGCTTAGAAAGATTGAATGAGGAATGTCCCCTTAAAAATTACTCATTATTTTTTTTTAGATTTAGGGAAACTGTCCTGGCACTCGGTGGCGGAACACATCCAAGTGAAGTCTTCAGACAATTCCGAGGGCGCGACCCATCCCCAGATGCTCTCCTGAAGTCTTATGGACTGTCGTGAGCTATCATTAAAGACACAACTGCGAAAGCGTTAAGAATGATAGAGAAGATGAAGGGTAGAAAGTTGGCAAGTGCATCATCTCAAGTGTTAGAATGAAGCTTGTAGATGTGCCTGTTCCAGTGGTTGCTGCGCAGAGCATATACATGTATCTCTTGCACATTGCTGGTGTATGTAGCTTATCACATCAGCATCATCATAATATTTTACCACATGGTCAAACATTATCTGAAAGATCACTGTCTTATCTTTTAAATTTATATTTTGTAGAGCACATTAGCAAAAATCGTTCACTACCATTTGTAAGAGTTGGTCATTGCAATAGCGTTACATGGCTCCCAGCCAAGGTAATTGCGGCGAAGTTGACTACTTTTAGGAGCAAACGCAATTCTTTGTATAGTAACAACCGTGCTTGAGAAAGTATTAATGAGTCAGTCTCTAAAGAACATGATGCAATTTGTTACAATTTAAGTTTGCTTGATAATATAGCTGCATCCATACTAAGCAATCCAAAATGCCATTGAAATATTGTTTGACTTAGATAAAACTTACAGATTAATTATTGTATTAATTAATGTAAAAAACAACAATCTGGCATGTAAAATTAGGTTGACTTGGGCAAGGTTAACTGTTTATTAAAAAAGAAATAGAAAAATATTACCTTTGAAGTCACCAAAGAAATCAAAATAGTATATGTTTCTTTACATCAGTTGCAGCATTTAATATTGCAGCCAAATAATATAGGGATGGTCTATTTACATGACCAGAAATAGCTTATTCTAATTTTCAATTGAAAGCTCAAACTTTTGCTAAATAAACAAACTAAGCAAGTCAAATATTGAAGTTCTTTGTTATATTACAGACCATTTTAATATTTATTACTGACATGAATACAGATAAATCAAACACCTCTTAGGTGAGGATTATTGCCATGCATGCCAAAACCAGCATCAGTCAACAACACAAAAAATTTGACTTTTTTGATATTAAAGTTCATATTCTCCAAATTATAAGCATTAAAATGATAGGTCATTTATTGGAATTGGCTTACTATTGTTAAAGTTATGAGTAAAAATGTTACAGTACTTTCTTGTGCTAAATTACTCGGTTTGAGAATGTACCCTGGTTTTAAGATGTAAGCCTCATAAAACAGAATGTGACAATCAACTAAAGAAGACTAGTTTAGAAAACAAAAGCAGGATATCAGTGCAATTTCTGGCCATCTATGAATCCTTACACAAGGCAAACTCTGGCCGACACCAATGATCTAAATTACCCCTGCAATAGTAGGGCGCTTTTGACTGTACCCATGTGACCCTCAGATGGATTCCTACAGCCATGATCGTCCTGCAGATTCTGACAATGTAGATTCAGCTCAAAGCATGTCTTAGAATTTAGATGACAACAATACCCCTATGCCTGTGCACATGATTTCATCCCAGATGAAATTGCTCGTGCAATTGAAAGTTCTGTAAGAGTAGGTCATTGGAACATAAGATAAGCCTCTATCACTAGCTGCTCGCTATTTTACATCCTAGGCCTTGCAAGAACAGTCAAGCGTGGATACAGGGAAAGAGCAGTTGTTAATCTATGAATCATAGGTTTTGCAAGAGCAGTTCTTCATTGCTAGGCCTCATAGTTGGAGCTCTGATATCTTATCCAGGAAACTTGCAAATGGCTTTAATGCTGGCTGAACCTCTTCTATAAGAAACTTTGAAACCTGAAACAAAAACATTAGGATTGTGAATGATAGCAATTAAACATTTAGTTAACACAAAGGGTCAAGACTTGTATAGGAATTCACTGATCCAGATAAGAGCAGTCAGGTAATAATAAGTAAATGCATTTCAAGAAAAGAACAAAATCAAGAATGATATGACCCAAATTTTTACACTGAATATGAATGGGAGATCAAGGGTTGGCAAAGACACAGATTCCTGAAGACATTGTAGAGATCATCAATATGGCGATTTTTTGGTATTTGATGTTAGGAGGTGAATATTTTTGTGGACAGATTGAAGGAAAATTAAAGTGTAACCTCTGTGCATCTGTCTTCAGCTCTCCCAATTCAGGAAAACTAGTAACTGATATGCTTCCTAATATTTATCAGCTTACTTGTTCTGGCGCTCTGCCGACAAATGAAGAAGGATCCAACATCACATCCAAACTACTGTGAATGGGGCTGAAATATAAGGAACTCTTGATACGTAAAACAAGGTCGTTTTCACCACCTTCTTGCTTGACAACAGCGGCTGCTTCCTGTGAAAGTTTCCGTATCTCTTCATGACATTCCTATGGGAATCAAATACGTTTTTCCTTAAATAATGATAAAAATGTTGTAACCTTTCTAGTATTTTAAAAATTACTTTATAAAATATCCCACCATTATAATGTCTTAGGCAAACCTATAAACCATAATGCCATAGACATGGCAGGACCCATAGGTAGGATCAGACAAATGAAGCTCTTCCTCCTGGACCATGTGTTGTACCCCTTTCGGACCACTGGTCCTCACGTAACCCCTGCAAACATTTTTTAATCTGCCACTGGTCTGAGGTCAAATGTTACCTGTCGACTTGCCCCTGCTTTCACCATTGCCATTATGATGTTCTCTGTCGCCATAAACGGCAGCTCTTGGTTGATACGTCTCTCTATTACCTGCAAGCAAAACAATTCAAAAATAATCAGTGTACAGTTTTTCTAACAATTATTCTATTTTAATCAGTGGCGGTGCAAGTCTATTAGTAGACTATAATATATCTATAAAATAAGCGTCTGAAACCCCTACATTGTCATATTTTTTGGGGGCTTCGCCCACTGGACCACTTTCAACGTATTTTGAGCGATACCTGACTATGCTCACTTCGGGCCACCCCAGCATGTTTCCCCCCAAAATTTTACCTTCCTCTCACTTGCCCCCGCCCCCCACCCCACCCAGATTTCAACTCTGGCGCTTCCACTGAATTTAATTTATTCCCTTTAGCAATTACAATTGTTACTGTTCATGTCATGAACTCTTGTCGTCTTTGCCATTGCTACAATTATTATTACTGCACAGCTAAAGCGGCATACAGTAGCTCAGTAAACTACTATTATGATTACTGCCACTAAGTAAATGATCTGTTTTATGTAAATGATTTGAATAAATCAATTACTAATGCCATTTAATTGCCTGTCTAACCAAACAATTCATGCCACTGTTAATTACTTTGATATTTACCTTTGGGTAAACGACAAGTCCTTCGGATATATTCTGTAACGTGCTAAGCACGATGTCAGCTGTTAAAAAAGCCTCTGCTAGGCATATTCTTCTAGAAAATTCAACAAATGGAAAAATATTGTAAAATAATAAGAATGATTATGAGAATAACTCAAAATTCAACTGTATTCATCTTTTTGGAAATATATTTTGAGAATAGCATTGAAACTATTTTCTATATTGTCCTCAGAACTTAAATGTAAATGCTTAACAGGAAGGAATAGAACATCATTGTAATAATGATGGATGAATTAGATAACAAAGTTACCAACTGTCTCGCATCGTGTGGGACTGTCCCGCATTTCAAAGTGATTTTGGATGACATACAAATTTTGCAGAAACACATGCATGATCTTAAATTTGTCACGCATTTAGCACAAGTGTATGTGTGATAACAAATTATCACATTTTCAGGGGAAAATACATTAAAACAGAAGAAATTTGTTAAAAATTTAAAAACGATCATGCAGTAACTTAAGTCATTAGAGAGCTTTCATTATCTCATTCGAGAATCAATTCACTTTGAAAATTTCTCTTTCCCATTTACAAGTTTATGTAGGGCCTACATAGTCAGGTGCTCAAATTAAACATAGGCCTACATTAAAACTTTTACGTGGCTCTGTCCCTGGACCTCCGGTGCCCCCCTCCCCAGCCAACTGGTGTAGTCACTCACTCATTTCAAATCTCTCAGGTTGGTAACTATGAGATAAAAATAACACTAATATAGATTATTAGATTAATATTTTTTATAAGTAATAAATTCACCTATTTGCACTGTCGTCCAGAGTACGCTCAAACCACTGGACTGAATGTGTCTGCAGAGGATCGATTACGAGGGTCATTAGATGCCTGGCCAGAGAACAACAACGCTCACTACGCATTGGATTTCGCTTATATGGCATTGCACTGGATCCTATCTGTTCCTTTTCAAAGGGTTCTTCAAGTTCTTTCAAATTTGCTAGCAGTCTAATATCTGTGCAGATCTGTTTTTCACAAAAAAATAAAACAAAAAAAACTTTTACAAATAAGCAATTTAAATACTATATGCTAATGCTTCACAGAAAACACTGTACAAATTCATGTAGACGGCACTTAATCAATTTTGCATCTTTTCACCTTGTGGACAGTTGCTCCAAGCCCTGCCAATGCAGACAGAACATCAACATCCACCTTCCGGCTGTAGGTTTGTCCAGTTATTATATAAGCTCTGAAGAAAAACAACATCTGTGTATTTAATATATATTTTGAAGGTTTCCATGTATTGTCCTTATCAGGAATTGAAACCAACTTAGTTATGTACATGCGTATTAGGACATATTTCTTTTTTTAGGATGTTTTTTATAAGTACTCACTGTTTAAAACCAGCCATCTCTGTAACGATTCGATCAAGCATTTCTACTTTCTCAGAATTCTTCTCAAAGAGCGCCAAAAAACTGGCTTGTGTCCCTGTTGTTCCTTTTACTCCACGAAACTTGAGGTCATCTCTGGCACGGGTCAGGTTGCGAAGATCCATGCAAAGGTCACTGATCCAGAGACAAGCTCGCTTCCCAACTGTAGTGAGTTGTGCTGGTCTATGTATTAAAAAAAGCATTAAAAAAAAATTTACCTCATACAACTAAAATTTACACCCTAAAATTAGGGTTGAAACGCACCCTCACTACTGATCATGAAGACACTGTGTAAAAAAATAGGCAGCTAAATATATACTGCACTGCCAAAAAGAAATCAAATGATTGGCAAATGTGATCCCTAACTTACTGTAAAAGAACCTAATAATAGGCAAATGTGATCCCTAACTGATCCCTTACTGATAATGAGTAAAACCTAGAGTTGCTACACTTTTGTTTTCTTCTGCAAAAACTGACAGACGTTGAATGCATCTTGCAAGACGGGGGAGTACTATGTTTAAAGCATCACGCAATACGATCAAGTCCTAGAAAAAGACAAGGAATTATTAATGTGGCACAGCACCAGTCACAGCAAAAAAGAACTTGTCTCTTTACCTCTCATTTTAGCATATTAGATATATTACATATTTTGCTTACCTGATGGCAATACTACTGTATTTATTGTTAAACTTTGCAATAAATTTGTATTCAGTATTATATTTATATATATTATATATAATTATATTATTTTATAATGTATTTAGTATGGTTGCAATAAATTTGTATTGAGTATTATATTTATGAACATTTGTAAAGCACCTTTCTTTGCAGATACGAAGCGCTGTATCCCACATATTTAGGCACCTCACAACCCACAAGCAGCCGTGATCATTGCCTAACCCTAGCACAGAACAAGTAAACAAATCAAAAGAAGCAGTGGCAAAGCTTGTAAACATGAGTAAATAATGCAACAATAAAAATAAAAATGGGATAATTAGTTAAAGAGATGAGTCTTTAAGTTAGACATAAAGACAGCCACAGATGGTGAAGATCGAATGTGCACTGGAAGGTTATTCCATATTTATATAATATATTATATAATTATATTATTTTATAAAATTTAGTATGATGACTTACAGTATTGTCGCCAACGTAGCATGAAGTTGCGCCAAGGTGAATTATCCCGGCCGCTTTCGGACAGCACTGAGCGAAGGTGTGGACATGTGCCATGACATCATGACGCCTTCGTTTCTCCTCCTCTTCTGCCATATCCCAGTCAATGTTCTCAATATTGTTCTGCATCTCTACAATCTGTTCATCCGTTATTTTCAAGCCCAATGTCTAATAGATGAAATAAATCTTGTATAAAAACAAAATGAATATTTTACCTATTTATTTAGGGCCAAGCAAACGACCTGGCAGTGGTATTTGTAAGGTTAGTTACAACAGGCAATTATAGAGACTGTCCTTGTTTCAATGTTTGTTTTCAAATAATTCATTTTTGTAAGAAGCAATTTATTCCTGGTGAATTTCTAGTTTCATCAGTTTAGGGAAAATAGAAAAAATCATTAGATTATCACTCCCGCCCGCATCAAAAATTTAGGGATTATTGATGCAGGAATATTTAATTTTTTTTTTTGCTGCACCATTTATTTTTACGCCGTGGCTAGAGATAGAGATTTCTATTGGCTAATCATGACGTAATATCATTTACCATACCTTTAGCAATTGGAAGTTCCGATACGGTACCGTATCTCTAGCCACGGCGTTATTTTTACTGCATAAAAAAAAACTTTTCAAAAAGCAACTGCTCACAAAATATAAAGGAATTGGTTCCGACTGATTAGACATTAGTCGCCGTTAAGTTTAATGCAAAGCCCATTCTTTAAACTTGTTGTTTCAGGCCCGTAGCCAGGGGGGGTTCCTGTGGGTTTGGCCAAACCCGCTTTTTCAGCAAGCCCCCCTTTGACAAGCGAACCCCCCTTTAACAAACAAACCCAATTGTGACTTAAGCAATTACATTGCTATTTTGATTTCTAGCAGTAGATATATATTGATGATCAAATTTTCTTAATTTCAGTGTTTTTACTGTGCATTGTTGACAACTGTCTTGAAATCCTGTGTTGGAAAGAAGTGATCATGCATACTAGTACTCTTATACTCCCTTTCATTGGATAGATACAAAAATATATTTCATTTTAAACTGCAAGAAGTGTTTAAATATGCTATTATTTACTTTCTTTGAAAGTGTAAATAGCTCCGACTTCGGGGAATTCACCCCCTCCCCATAAGGCCTTTGCCACATTGATCATACCGGGGGCCCTTAGACGGGCACCTGGACCTCACGCCCTGAACTCCCCTTCCTCCACCCCTGGCTGAAGCTGGCTACGGCCTGTGTTTACTGTCACTCAAGTGCGATTCATCATGGACCGCATGGTGCATGCAGCTACAGTATAAAACTAAAATGCTAGGCTAGTCAGCTAAGTTAAGTCGAATGTCTTCTTCAATTGGTTAAGGGTTATGATTGAACATTGAGAAGATATTCAACATCAATTGCATACCCGTGATCCATGGATCGCACATTGTAGGCTAGCTAGCTAGCTAACTAGCATACAAAAACAGGGCCTGGTTGAAGCAGCCAGGCACGTGTAACCTGTCCCAATCCTACTCAATAGCGAATAGAGCCTACTACTACTAACTAGGCCTAGGCTAGGCTAGATTACCTGCTGAGCTTTTGCCAAATAAAGCCAGAGTTTACGCCATGTCGTAAACTTCTTCTCTTCGCTGAAATTGAAAGCCATTTCCTCGCTAGCATAACGAGCGACAAGAGGGGACCTGTATTTTTTTAACTGCTCACGTTCCATTTTTTTGTTTTAATTTTTAATTTTGGCCACTTTCTTTTTAAAGTCCAACAATCTTTTCGCGCGAAAGAATGTGTGGTGTTGAAGCCTTTTAAATTTGAGGGCGCTCTTCAATGACAATGTTTGTTGTCAACATCATTGAGTCTTGATGATACCCTGCGACGATATATTGCCTGCGACTCTGCTGCGAGCGCGATGTTTTGTCTGGACTCTGGTGCCATATAGGTTGGGACAGCTAAATTGGGACTCTTTGGATATTTACTTCAGGTTCCATCCTGCGATGGATGTGTCCTTATATTCTTGAGGATGCATCTATACTTGCTTCCTAATTGTGTGGTAAGTTTTGTAAAACGATCAAGCAAAAATAGTCGGAAGATACGGCTTGAATGAAAATAATAAAGTTTTGGGCTGTTTTGTGCGGACGAGGCGTTCTGTTGTTGAATGTGGCGCGGCTCGAAGCAAAGGGGTTTATTCATCAGAACAGAATGCCCGGTTCTGATCACCTACACTCCAGTTTCAGATTTCGGACGTAAATATTATGTAATTGAAGATATACATACATACATGTTAGTATTTATGCGAAAATTATCGTATTGCCCTTGCCGACTAGGCCTAGTTTGTGAATATATTTGTAAGTGTACACAATTTAAAAAGTGAATTTATGGAGTTAAATTTCATTTAAAAAACTACACAGATGTGTTTAGGAGGAGGGCCTAGGTTAGGCCTAACCCCTCCTACTGAGTACTACTGTGTTGCTGTCTATGTCCCTGGTGACCTGTTGACCTTTTCTGTTCACAAAATGAATGGTAGCCCTTGAAAATAATTCCATTCCCAGCTTTATAAACCTTTGGCCTACCCTCCTAGTTTTCTTACAAATTACCACTTTAACCCCACCAACATTTGTTTGAATCATTTAACAAAATGATTCTCCATTTTACACATTACACTTAAACTTTATTATTAATTTACCAGAGTTTTATTATTAATATAAGCTTTCTATATTGAAAACGTAGAACAAATCCACTCATCCGTGACTGCCATCGCATGCATTCTACGTTCTGTAAATCAATTTCGATTTTTTTTACGACTTGTGTGCGGAGAAGTCAGGAACACAAAGACAGTTGGCATTCTGACCTCAACATACATTCGGCCAACGACCGTTTTATATTTCGAGAGAGAACGTAACGCACAAACGTTAAGACATAAATTAACATGATGCCATTACATTCTATATCATTGCAAATTTAAAGCTCCCTGCTAATCGATCCATTTAATCGTAAATAGATTCAATCAGAAAGTGTTATGGATAACATATTGGGCCAACATCAAATAGGTCCTCCATGGAAATAAGCCTTGGAATAAGTTTGTTGGATTTTTTTCAGAATCACATTAGGTTTTACTGATTTGTTGGTGGTGAACCGTAGCTACTGTACCCAGTGGCGGCTCTGGGGGGCGGGAGGCTAAGCTGTCTGACAGAGGGCTTGAGCTTGTAAGCCTGAGGTGGGGGGGGGGTTTGGGAATGGCTGTCCACCCAAATGAGATTTTTTTAAAAAATAGGGACCTCTGGATGGCCGGAAATGACTGTGAAAGACATGTTATAGCTTGGTGTAGGCCTATTTTAAAATTTTTTTTTGGTCCAACTGCTCGGCCGGTAAGGGAGGCGTGACTTGTCCGATGGGGAGTCTCTGTTCACCCCCTCCCCCAGCTGGCACAGCCACTGACTGTACCTCGTCTCCAAGGCCCCAGCTGAAAATTTCAAATTTAATAGAGAAAAAGACTGATAAAAGTATTTGAATTTAATTCTTTATTTTTGGCTATGTACCCAAAAAATAATGGAATCGGTAATGACAAGAGAGTATTTTATGAAATCAAGCTTGATTTTTTGTCCTTTTCCAGCCAATGTCCTAACAGAATTTTAAAGGATATTTAATTTTACGGTGCTAACTTTCAAGAATGGGTAAGGATACTGACCTTCTACAGGCTATCCGCCTTGAAGATGTTGCCGTGGTGATGAAGATTGTCGCAAAATTCAAATCAAAATCAAGTAAGAAATTTTTTCTTCAGAGATCTTTTTATTTCAGGTACCAGTCCTATTCCTTGAATAATTAAGTCTACTTCGTAAATACTTACCTGAATACAGAGCAGTAAATCACCTAATTGAAATTTTGAAGGTTTTACTTCCCTATCTGGATTAATTCAGTCAAAATTTGTTTCTAAAGTTATATACTGTGTATCAAGGTGTCTGTATTCATAATCAACATCAAAAAGAAGTTATAATTTCATTAAAAAAAGTGTGACCATAGAAGTTGGTTTGATCTAAAGTGTCTCCAAAATAAAGAAAAATGATGTTCCTTTAATAAATAATTTTGATATGCCCAGTTCTACCACCCAAAAAACAAGAAGGAAGTGTTGCGCTAAAAGTATTCATTACTCACATTACCATTGTGCTACATTTTTACAATCGTTGTTATCCTTATTACCAATAGAAGTACAGTACTAACAGAACAGGGATATTTATTTTATTCATATTTTGAAAATTTTGTCAATTCATCGCGTTCGTGTTCAGTTTGAAAATTCAACAAGGATAAATTCCCATTGTTTTCGTTGTCGTACCCATTGCACCATTTTGCCCATGTTTTAGACAAAATAATTTAAAGGTATATGTAATGGTACTGTAGATATGAATTTCATTCTAATATTTTACTTTAAGTTAAATTAAAAATGATCACCCTTTGATCGAGGTGGCCCCATAATATGATTGTTCCAAGTACTGATGTCCACTGTGTTTTTATAACTGTAAGTAACATGCCATGACCTTGTTGCTCAGGTTTACTATATTGCTCAATATTTAAGTCCCTACTGAGAGACCACAAGTATTTACTAAGTAAACTAGTTAATGTAAACACTTCTTGTGAAAGAAAAGGGAGAAGAAGATATGTGTGAATCTAAACCAATTTTTATGTGAACAGAACAATAGTACATAAAATAGAGGAAGATGTGAAATAAACTTAACTGATAGCATACCAGTATAGAATCAAATTCATTCTATTCATTCTTGTCACATTTTCATTGACACCGTTGACCCCTAATTTAAGTCAGTGCTCATCGTTTCTATTTTAGTACAGTAAAATGGAAGATTTTTTTATTCATTGTAGCTTGATGATCAAAGGCACCATTGTTAACTATATCTCCATTTACAAATTGTTGAGTAGATTTATTATTGCAGCTTTCACAATAAAGAGGAAAGTCTATGGTTAATGTCCTATTATAAGCATTGGCTATAGGTTGTACTGTAGCATGGTAATGGTAAAGGTAGGATATTTGTAGAGCGCCTTCCACAATAACATCGTCTAAAGGCGCTGACAGTATACAGACCCAAAGTCAGATTGGAAAAAAAAAAAATAAAGAATAATATAATCAAACAAGCCATTCAAGTAATGATGTCAGATGGCAGGCCAAACCGCCAACATGAAAGAGAAAGGAAATGCACACTCTCGATATTGACACAATACACCCCCATCTGCTTCACGCTACAGAAACTGGGGAAGCTCCAGCCCCGTGAGCCCTAGTGGCCTGGCAAGGATTTATTTTTTTTATTCATTCAACTTTACCCCCTTCCTGAACTTGAACTCATGGTAATTCAATTGGAAGCCCAAGACTATGTCTCATTCTTCCACATGAGCTCTGCAGTACAGTACTGTCCCTGTTTAGGAATAGTGGAGAGGAATGTCTTTACATTGTTATTGTTTACATTTCCTTGTGTTTGTTATTTTTAGGTAGATTTCACATTACATGAAAACACAAATCACTTTACAACTAGTTTGTTATTTATCTTACCCCACAAGCATAATATTGATATATTGTGAGCCCAAAATAAACTACCACTCTGGAAATTCTATGACAATTTAAACTTGAATTTAGTTTAAAACTAGTTATACTGTACATAGTGTATATTAAGTACTAGACCTAAGAAGTAAGCATGGTGTGTGTAACTACAGTACGGCATGCATGGATGTGTAGTGTGGGAAAGAAGGAGCTAAGTTACGATAGGTAGGATGCTTAGGCATTGTTTAGGATAACAATAGTCTTGCTTACTATTGTTATGTCACAAAACAAGTGCCTATGTGTTCATTGTGGCATGATTATTCAGGTCAAAGTTTAAACCAATAGTATGCTCCCCTTTATAAAAGTAAACAGAAAGTGGAATTGCTTCGTTGTTATATTTATTTATATTAAGTGATGTCTTGAATAGAACCGGTAGACAAAAAATAAAAATATGGTGTATTAGTCACTTAGAAAACTTTTTTATAATAGATCAACTTAGTTGCTTTAATTACTTAAGGTTAAAAGTTATTTTGAAAAATGGGTTGAATGTAAAGGAAGGAATTTTATGCTCTAATTTGTTAAATTTGTGTCCACTCTGCTTCAACGATTTTCAAAAATAAGTTTGTTAAGGTATGAAAAGACTTTTGCCTTTAAAAGGGTACTAGAAATATGATATTTTTTTTCTAGAGGGGATTTTTGATGTCATTAGTAGGCCTACAGTATAGCATGGAGCTATAGTAATAGAATCAACTTAAAAATGTTTTTTTGGCAATTTTTTATGATTTTACGGGCCATTACAATTTCCCCCTTTAGCAGTGTGACGTCAGTGTAAGCTTCTGCAACCAAAGATCATATAGCGCTGCATATAGCGTTGCACGCTGCGTTATTTTTTGGCACAACAGCTGCTGACGTCACATTGCTAACGGGGAAAAATCGTAATGGCCTATAACTTCATATAAAATTTGCCAAAAAACGATTTTGAAGTTGATGCAATTTCTAGTGACATATCAAAAATCCCCTCTAGAAAAAAAAATCATCTTTCTAGTTCCCCTTTAAGATGTCTCTATGAAACCCATGAGAATTGTATTTTTCACTTCATTTCCCTTATTTAATTGACCAGTAAACCACAACAGAATTAAGTGCATATTGATTGCCGCAGTTTGCTGGCAACATTATGAAGTGCTCAGGAGCTGAGTATGTGTCGCATTGGTGTAATAATAACCAGGTAATAATGCAAAGCATATACTTAGCATTACTCCCATCTATTTTATACTGTATTTATTCAATAGGCTGTACTTAATTAACTTAATAATTATAAATCTTACAGTGTACTGCAAGTATTTTAATATTAAAGGATTATTCAATACTGTATAACTACAGTACATAAGGCTGATAGTTTTATTTTATTTTATAGAACAGTTAAGAATATATAATTAGGCTAAAATATTAATTTTATTAGGGATTGCTTGGTAGAACTGAACTAAAGTAATGTGGGTTAAAATCTTATTATTTTAATAAGGATTATTCCGTGGAACTGTATAAAATTATACTAATATCTTAAAAATTTTAATAAGGATTAATCGATAGAACTGTACTGAAATACTGTAGGTTAAAATTTTAATAATAAGGATTATTCAGTAGAACTATATAATTAGGCTAAAATATATTTTAATAAGGATTATTCAATAAAACTGTATTTAAATAATGTAGGTTAAAATCTTATTTTAATAAGGATTATTCAATAGAACTGTATGTAGGTATTCGATAGAACTGTATTTACAGTAATTAGGCTACAGTAAACCTTATATTTGAATAAAGATTATTCAATAGAACTACTGTATACTTATAAAAATTATGGTAAAATATAGATTATTTTAATAAAGTATATTCAGTAGAACTGTACTTATACATTAGGGTAAAATATATATTATATCATAACAATTATTCAATAGAAGTGTACTTATACAATTAGGGTAAAATATGTATTTTATTAAGGATTATTCAATAGAATTATACTTTTAATTATGTTAAAATCTTATATTTTAATGAAAATTATTCAATAGAAAAGTAAACAAACTAAATTGAGATAAAGACATGGAACAAAAACACTAACAAACCAACTTGTCCGAAGCAGTTATAAACGGAAACAAATTTCAATTATAACGGTACTCTTTAGTTTGTTTGTTAAGGCTGTGCTGGTGATGGTTAAACAGATCCACTACTGTTTTACTGATTTATGCTAAAATATGGATTCAAGAATTAGTTCCTTTATTAGATAGATGATGCCTATCAAAGAATTAGAGCATTACCAAACACTTCCTCTCTCACTTAAGGCACTGGTTTGAAATGAAACTGCAATCTGAGAGACAGAAAGATGCAGAATATGTCTCTCTTCTTTATTACCCAATACACTGGTTTTTTTTTACATTAACAATAAAAACAAATATTTAATATAATATATTTTCGGATAAAAAGAGGTTGAAAAGAGGCAACTACTGTACATACTGTACAGGTTTGACATCTTACAATCTTTTAGTATACTTTAGTAATGCACTATGGATTGATTGATTGAATTATTGATTTATTTATACTAAAAATAATAATAATAAGAAATGCTGTAAGAGAAGTTTTTACACTAGAAAGATTCGGTAACGATTTATCAGTTATGCGATAACATATTTTAACAAATCAAATCAGATGACGTCATAATCATGAAAAAAACATTAACATCGTAGTAGTAGTAGCAACGATTTTATCGTCTTACCATGATTATGACGTTATCTGATTTGATTTGTTAAAATATTTTGTTATCGTATACACGATAAATCGTTATCGAATCGTCCTAGTGTAAAAACTTCTCTTATTTCTTTCGTTTTCTATATGAACAATCGCTTTTTTAGATTTTTTATCGTTATCATAAGTATAAACAGTATGGATTTAAACAATTTATACATTCCTATATTGGGAAAGATGTCTGCAGTGCAGTAGTGTTGAGTTTTCATCCAAATATACCTCTGCTAAAGTTGCTTAGTTATGAAGCGATCAAAAAGCTCCCACATACATATACATACACACTCACCAAAGATCTTATAAATACAAGATAGCGTTCTCCACGATTTCTGCGTGCAAATTCTGTAATAACGAAGTGTACAGCGCCCTCTTGCAAAAATGAAAACTTTCGAACTTTGACTGCTTAGACCATAGTGTACGCCGCGCGACGTTTACCCGTAACAATTAGAAGCGTCCGATTTACAATGCACCCTCTCTTTAGAACATAAGGAACAATATTAACATTCTTGGTAACAAACTTTGGCGTAATGCGAACACCCTATCTCAAATCAATGGCAACGACTAGGACGGCCTCTTCCAAAACTGATTACTTTTCTGTGCCAAATCGACGCTTCTATTTGTTACGCCTGAAATCGCGGAGAATGCCATCTTGTGTTTATAAGATCCTTGACACTTACCCACCCACATACACCTTTATGTTTATTCGCTGTTACAAGAACAATATTCCGTAAGTCTGACCAGTGGCCTATCTACTGTAGGGGATAC
>NW_022738478.1:280572-283165 GCF_011630105.1 Anneissia japonica
CCCCCCCCCAAAAAAAAAAAAATTACTCACCCACATACGCAGTCGCATCCCCCACCTTCCCACTAAAAATCTAAATCAAAAATTAGTTAAAGATCACATAAATTGACCTTATTTTGTGAATTAGCACCCCTCAACTGAACATAGACGAAAGCTTGCAATAAGTTTACATCAAATTGTGCTTGGTTTATTATTGATTAAACTGTTTTACAAGAACAATATTATTTTCACTCCAAATTGAAATGATATTCATTGGTCTTTATTAAATATATTAGATCAATCAATATATTATTAACTACAGTAAGCCTGCAGTACAGTATACAATGGGTTTAGGTACTTATTTGATAGTTAAACAAGAGTACATACAAACCCTTTTCTCAGACCATTTTGTTCATTAATTATTTACCATGTTTGATTAATTAATAAGCAACCGTGAATACTCAGCCTTTAAGTCTTTTTGTGACCTTCTGTTCTAATGAAACCTTTTGTTACAATTTATTCATCGAATTGTCGTAGACTAGTTTATTTGTTTGTTTGCCGGTTCTAATACAATTTTAATAACTCCTGACAATCTGCCAGGATTTGCAAACCTGCATCTCTGCTCACCTGCGGTTGATAGGACGCCTTCAGGATAAGGTGAATAAACAATTTAGAACTCCTTTTGCCTGGCTTAGTAAGGAGTAAAGACTGAAATAATTGGAGAAAATAGGTTGAATGAAGTTGTCTGTAACAGTTCCGGGAATTTTGGAAGATTAGCTTGTCTTACTGTACTTGAAAGGTTAAGTGAATTTTAAATGGTTCACTAAAAATTTATTCCTAAGGTGTACAGTATGATACTATATGCAAAGGATAAATAAGTTCTGTAACTTTATTAATGATGTGAAATGGAATGATCTGAACTCAGGTGTTTCAAGATAAAATTTCTTTATTTGTGTTCTTTCAGGAAATCACATCACATCGCAGAAATGGTGCAAAATTAATATAAGACAATCAACAAAAATATACTATAAACCAAGTAAAAACACATTTTGTGGTTGGGAACTATCTCAGTGTTAAGATAATCTTAATTTTATCGATAATTTAATCTCAGATATCTAGTTTGTTGCAGGAAGTTGTGTGGTTAGATGAAGGTACAGTATTAACTGCTAAGCAATTAGTTGAGTTGCGTATCATACACTAGTAGAAATTACCTACGAAGTTAGATTATTATGCACAAAAATGGGTTTTTTGTGTATGAAAGTGAAATAAAATATTCCTAAACTATAGAAAAATTACAATGGTTAATTTTCGTAGGTCACTGGAAAGTGAAAGTTTGCACAATTACGCTTGGATCTTCTACTGTGATGATGTTAAATTACAGTATGTTTTTTTCCTTGATAAGATACTGTCTGTTTTTAAGGCGGGAATACTCACTATGTCATATGACAATGCAACTCCCCTCCTTTTCAGCGCTATACGATGCGACGCTGTCAGCTGATTTTTGGTGGCAGTCTAAACGGAGCATCATTTAAAAGGATCCATTGCCCACATGTTGTGGCGTTACATTCTCCGTAGAATCGCATTGGCCAACAACCGTCATGCGTAGTGAGTTCCCGGGTTTAATGTTTGTGCTGTGTCAGTAGTGTTTAAAAAACATTTTGCATTTTAAGTGGTGAATAAAAATGTTTAGAAGTGGCTGTGATACTTGATACATTTATGTATGGGTTGAACATAGGTTCACTGATATCATTCTACTGTAACACTAACCTAGTTTTCTGCATCAATCTGCTCTTTAGAAATATGATATGCCTATAGTTGATGAAATACGTAATGAAATTTTATAATCCAAAGCATACAGTAGAAATGTTGTAAAAATCTGAATAACAAAGATGTATGCCAATTTATCAAATCATTTTGTGGTGTTATATTCACATTTTTTTAAATAGTATGCTGTTAATATACCTTTTGTAATAAGGATTTTTGTCTCAAAGCAAACATGAAAAATTGTCTTTTGAAATCCTATACAGTAAAAGTGGCTGAAACAATGAAGCTATGCCCGCAGTAAGGTTTGAGTGGGGTTTAATGACGTGAAAAAACATACGGTCATAGAGGCATAGATTGCAATGATTTTCATTTATTGAAAGAAGGCCATGGGCCTTTATTACCTAGGCCTAATCAGTAGTTTCTTTTTTATTTTAAAAATATAAATTTTTTCCGGTAAAATTGACGGCTAAAACAGCTTTGGGAGAACATTGAGGGTGGGCCAGCATTTCCCCAACAGTTGGTCCATCATTCCGTGATGTATGGACCAAAGTCCACACCCACCACAACTCCACTATGCTTCATTCTTCCCTGACAGAATTTAACATGCTCCCCTTAGTAATGTGCCTATGTAAGAATGGCACATCTGTTAACCCTCTGGATACCGGATTCTTTTGTAGTGCAAACCCTTGAATACCGGATTCTTTTGCAGTGTAACAAGGTTTTTTGCATTTTTTGAGTATACGTCGTTCTAGTTGATTTTTGGGAACTTTCTGTAAATTATACAGAAAAATGTTTAAAAAAGCAAAGAAAACTTATAGAATAAGCTTTCATTTGATGTATAATTTATATTTTT
>NW_022738478.1:283441-286200 GCF_011630105.1 Anneissia japonica
ATCCATAACTATAAGCGCGATCTTTCCATTCAAAAGCGTCGACTACCCTCACATTTTAAGCGCGATCTTTCCATTCAAAAGCGTCGACTACCCTCACATTTCTAGGCCTAGGCTCATCTACATCAAGAACATCTCCGCCGTCAGAACTGTTGAAGCCCCACCGTCATCATTGCTAACAGGCACATCTAAGTCTCGCACATCTAAAAATTCACCTTCATCGCTGTCTGAATAAAAAATCAGGTCAATCGCTTGCTCAGCTGTGTACACTTTCTGCGGCCATTTCGAAAAATTTTTGAAATTAATAATGATTTCAAATTGATATTTCTAAACATATTTTTATAAGCGTATGTGAGTTCTTCACAGATTTCGAAAGACAAAAGCTTCACGCATGCGTGTTCAAAACTTCTGATGTATTGGAGCTAAAATAAAAACAGGAGCGATTTGAAAACCACCTATTTTTTAGTCACTAAATTTCGATTGCAGTCGAAAATGGGAATTCTCGGTTTGAGGTCAATTTCGACTACAGTCGAAGACGGTATCTAGAGGGTTAATGAGTGAATAACATTTGCTCATTCAAAATTTTAAATGAAACATATTGTATTTCCATATTTGAAAATTATAGCATCATACCGACAAAACTTAGATCTTCGTTGTGAGTCATCCAGATTCCTACTAGACGGACACAACCCACAAGCTTTTTCATAAATTCATGTAATGTGTAAAGTGTAGTAGTAGCAGTAATATTTGAAATATTATTTTAACCAGTGGATTATGAAGGCTATTTATTATTCAGAATCTGCCCGATGCTATTATTATGCATCTCCACTGCCATTATTTTTATTAAAATATTGATGCATTGTACTCCGCCCTTTCCTTTGAATTGAATTCCACCTGAAGCTAATAGCCTTCGGTAATAACTAAGGCCAAATAAAAAAAAATACTAGTTTCTTGTCCAATCGTGCATCCATTTTCTCTGCCTCACCAATTTTTTTAAAAAATATATCCTTTATTTTACAAAATTTACAAAAATCTGGCTAGCTCACTTCAGTAAATTTCCTCTCTTGATGTTCATGGTTGAGGATACATAGGCCTACTATATAGTATTAATCATGTCTAGTGCTTCTTTTATTTGCTTTCAATGTGTCTACTTGGTAAAAGTGAGAAAGTAGTAGCTGTTTCCCATTGACCATCTTAGATTTGCCATCTCGGAGGTAAAAAAAAGAAAAAAGTGCCCTCAATCAACTTTTTTCAAAATATTAGGACAAGAAATTTTTTTTACTTGGCCTAAGCACTGTACTTCTTGCACAATACACAATTTTATACTGTGACTGAAGGACAAATGTAGGAAATTAATTTTTTTTTTTTTTTGTCATAGAATCATAATTATCATACTGTACTATAGAGTATAGATACTACTCCGTTGCTATTGGCGACTCAAAATACGTTCAACTGGATGCCATTTTCTCATTGATTTGGGAATAATAAAAAAACATTTTTGTCGCATCATTTACAGTGCACCCTCCAATTTGAGACCCCTCTAATTCAAAACCACTCTTCCAAAGACCCAAATAACAATCTTCAACCTTTTAACACAAAGCTGGCCTTCTCATTGGAGACCAACCCTGAAGTCACCCCAAATTTTCAGGTCCCAAAGATGGTCTCGAATTGAAGGGTGAAGTGTATTTCAACAGCTTAAAAAACAATGCAATTTCATGACTGGAAATACATTTTCTTTAAAAAAAACAATAAAATTAAATCAGTTTTTATACAATATTTACAATATTCTTGCCAAATGAAAACAGTCCGTCCCTCATCGATAAAAGAAAAGCAATATTCTATTGTTCCGATTAAAAAAACAAACAACAAAACAAACCAAAATTCGGGCCATGTTTCCGATGCACTAAATGCCAGTATCCCTATCCTTAGGTTCAGATTCCAATTTGTGATCGGTTTGGTATGACTGCTTCTTAACCAGGGTGATATTTAAAGTACGGTGTTTTTACCATGAAAATGTTTACCGAGTACATTGCCATACAGTAGAGTACATTAAAGTCTTACATTGCTTAACACTATACATTAAGTTTCTACTTAAAAGCTACAGAACCATTCATAGCAATTACCAGTAATGGTTGAGTATTCAAGAGTTACCTCCACCAAGATTAAATGCAATTTTCTGGCAGCGTACCACTTTGTTCTTGTAACGTGTTTACTTCTGAAACAAAAGGATTAAATAAAAGTGATTATCATAAATCACATGTTCAAAGCTTGGAGGTTGAATGTGCAGTAACAACAGCTTGGATAGTAGTAGGCCTAATTGGTTAAGTGCCACATTATGGATGCAGTACAATGCACAATTATCTTTGTAGCTACATACACGATGTATAAGGTTTTTTTTTTTTTTTAATATTTTCTGACTTTTGTTTTTGAAAGAACATTAGAAGAACTGCATTTAAAGAATGAAAATTATTCCAGAACTCGACATGTTTTAATTATGAACTTCTAAAGATTTAACTATGTAAATTTAATTGGCCTAATTATTTAAAAGTTTGCAAATAATTGACCAATCATTTAAGAATTATAATTAGCTTACTGATAATTGGCCTACTCTTAGTATTGTTGCAAGTTTGCAGTAATTTGTCTACAATTTGTTATTAGTCTTAGTACTTGAACATTTTAACAAGGAATTTCAGTTGTGCAAGAGTGCCTACTTTTATTGGATTAGATCAAAGAGTATAAATAGAACAAGAGAGCAAAGTCCC
>NW_022738478.1:286371-299802 GCF_011630105.1 Anneissia japonica
ACTGGGTAATAAAACA
This sequence comes from Anneissia japonica, assembly GCF_011630105.1. Taxonomy (NCBI): domain Eukaryota; kingdom Metazoa; phylum Echinodermata; class Crinoidea; order Comatulida; family Comatulidae; genus Anneissia; species Anneissia japonica. Next base: position 286,388 of record NW_022738478.1, read on the forward strand.
TATACAAGCGTTAGTTGGCGTCCTACACTAGCTGCGTAGAGCGTATCGTTTTTTTACGCTCCCAATGAGCGTTGTTGGCTCTCTTGTTCTATTTATACTCTTTGATTAGATATAGTTGTTATTGTATTTTTAATATTATTATCCTTAAGTTTTGCATGGCAAAGTCAGTTAATATAAGTACAGTATTTATAAGTACCTACTTTTATTGGATTAGATATAGTTGCTATTATATTTTTAATATTCTTTAAGTTTTGCATGGCAAAGTCAGTTAATATAAGTAATTATAAGTGCCTACTTTTGTTGGATTAAATATAGTTGCTATTATATTTTTAATATTATTATCTTTAAGTTTTTCATGGCAAAGTCAGTTAATATTATAAGTAATTATAAGTACCTAGTTTTATTTAATTAGATATTAATGTTGCTATGTTATGATAATGTTTTTAATATTATTATCTTTGAAGGTTTGCATGGCGAAGTAATTATAGGTTTTCAGTACACCATTTGGCATACTATATGCTACAAATCTTTAATTGATAGTATCTATTATGCGCTCTACTGTAAAAGTCGACTGTTATTATTATTTGTACCAAATTATAGCAATGCCTAGCTAGCCCCCCCCCCCCAAAATAACGCAGGTATTATGTATATCGTTAAACTGATACTGGTATAATGGTTTGTGGGAATACCTGGATAACAGTATAAGACTACAGGTAAGCCTTCCCTATTTTTACACTAATAGAAGCATTGCGAAGTTGAAAACAGGAAAGAATAATGGACAAAGCACCTATTGTTAGTTTAACCTCAGTTAAAAGGGAATTTAAGATCCTGAATATTGGACAGGATTCTTTTCTTAGTCTAAAACATTGTCAGAGAGGTTTTCCCTCTAAATGTATCCTAGAAAAACTACATTTGAATACATTCCAGCAGTGGCATAAAGAAGAGTCCTTAAACCCTGTGCAAAAGCTTCTTGGGGTCCTACTGGATCCAGGTAAGACCAAGTAGGAACAGGAAAAAGGCCTGGACACACATTTTCGATGTTTTAAGGGTGTATTTTGATTTTCTTTAACACGTTCTGTTCCATAAAAGGCTACTGTATGCTCAGCTGATTTAGGGCAAAAAAATTGCTGATGAATATCATGGGCCCTTTAAAGTCTGGGGCCCTGGGTTTAGGCAGTGAGAAGTCAAAGCTGAACTTGCACCACCCCTCCCCACTCATCCCATTTACCTCTCCAGAGTACATTCCAGTTTATTAATAAAAAAGAAGGGTAGCACTTGAACTAGAACCAAATATCTCTACTTAATTAATATTAATTTTACTGTGGATTTACATAACTATTGTCTGTTTGACATGTCCTTGACCGAGGTTGTATGTAGTAGTATATAGCTTCTTCTCTTTTAAATTAAATTTTATTGTTATAGTAAATCAGAAATGTTGCTAAAATTTCAAAGTTCAAGAGTTTAATTTTCGTCAATTCAGAACTGGCTTTGCAACCTTGAGTTTTGTACTGTAGTAATTTATGATGTGGGACTTAAGTTGATGTGCTTAATTTTAGTACTCTAATAAGATCACCCTTTCACTAAACTGCATCATGGCAAAATGACTAGGAAACATTCATCTTGGGAGTGTCACGGCCACAGGCAATTACAGGAGGGGTTACAACTTATTGGCTGCATCAATGAGGAGACATTTTCTCAAATTATGACACCTGAGTACCCGCACTTAAAGACCAAGATGGTGGTATGACACCTGAGTACCCGCACTTAAAGAACAAGATGCTGGACTGGTGAGGAATTTACGAAATCATTCACTCATTTAGTTCCACTCTGCTGAATTATAATCCAATCATTTGGCCAATTACTGAAAGTAATTTTGCAGTTGATTAGTTTAATGTGATCCTTTGCAACAACTGGAAGGCGCTTGAATATCATGATGTAAACTCTTGACATCATACTATATCCACAGACATCGTCTTTCCATTAATTACCATACTGTATCATTTCAGTTTCCTATTCCAAGAACTGTAAAAGTATAGTATGCTGTACTGCAATGTTATCAGTTGCATATCTAGGGGGTTCACAGAAAAAGCACACCAAAAAATACTTTTTACAGTACTCCTTAGTCTCCACCCACCATGCTCAAGTAGTTAAAAAACACCTCAAGTCATCATATTTTGCAAGCCAGCTTCCACTCCCCTAATCATTGAGTCCCTTCACCTTTGTGCCTCTCCATCATCTCCCCCATTTTAAGATTCTAGATTTGCCACTGAATGTTGCCAATATACAGTATGTAATTAAAAGTGCTAAATGGTTAACTTTGTAGACTACTATATAACTATACAATACAAGACCCCTTCTAATGCTACAGTTGCTTTAATTACTGATTGGTTGAAGTCTATAATTAGAAATTTGAAGAAACCTTACAGCAGGCATGCACAGTAGTGTACATAGTTTTAGTAGTATTGTCTTGAATATGCTTGTAAAAGCAAGTCAATCTCTTAAGTCTGTCAGTGTTATACCACATGTGCAACATTAAAACCATCTTGCATTATTTACACTTGTGTTATTTACATACAAATCAAATATAATAAGCAAATATAAGCACACTAATGTTTAAAAATTAGTAATAGTTTTCATTCGACATGAATATTGAATATTGTTTTTAAAAATGAGTGAAATCGGTAGTCAGATTTTCAATTTCACTAGAAAAGCAAGCTAGTACAGTACTTGGATAATGAGTACACAAACATTAAAGAAAGCAATGAGATGTACTGTAAGCCATTGCGATCCAATATTGCTAAATTTATTTGTCAAAACAGATGAATTCCTGAAGAAAGATTGAAATACTGAGTCAACAATGGCTTGTATTGCTTTGGAGTTTGTTTTAAATCCTTGTATGGCAAACTTACCTAGGGATCTTAGTCTAGATCAATCGGTGATATTTTCTACAATATCATTTAAGTGTTGAATGAATGAATGCAAAGTCCTTGTTGAAAGGTGTTGTTGGCATTCCAAGATGGTCACATCAAGTGATTACTTATTAATATAATCTGTAACCTTCAACTTATCAGCCATTATCACCACTCAATATCACAACTGCCCTTGTTAAAGATATTTTGCAATTATTGCTGAACTACTAAAATACTTCTGTTGCTACTGATACCAGTGGCGGATCCAGGAATTTCAAATAGAGGGGGCCCAAAGAGGGATTTTCACAGACGGAGGGTCTGTACTACCTTAAGCCCCACCATGGTTGGGGCTGAGTTAAGAAAATTTATGATTATGGCACCTCTAGATGGCTGGAAATGGCCCTCTTTGAAGTTTGAGTAGAATTTTTTTTTTCTCATTTTTTTTTTAATTAAAAAAAAAATTAGGGTGTGGGCGGGGGTGCCCGTCCCCCCTCCCCCATGAATTCAGCCACTGGATACTAATACTAGAATGCTACACCAGTACTACTAAATGTTGGTTTTCTGTAAATGATATGAAAAAGAGTCAATTTGGAAAACATGGGGAAAATCAAACTTGCAGTGATGGACTTGTTAGTCTTTTGCAAGATGTAAAGAGCAAACTTAAACATGTAAAGCAGGAGAAGCATCAAGAGCATTTCTTTAAAATTGAAATGAGTGCTATACAAATGCTATTAATTATTATTATTCTTAATATTTATTATTATTTTTGCCATCTTCATTGTAAAAAGTCCCAATCACCAAAAACTATAGTATTGACCTGTGTCTCGTTTATTGTACTGGAAATGGATTACTTTTGATCCATTTTTTATTTACATTTAAGTATTTTATTATTTATTTTGTTTTACCATTTTTTAGTTAGTTGTTTTAAACATTTCCCAGGGTGTTGTGGTATATATTGAACTACTGAGATTTAGCTTCTTGCTTTGTTTCAGTGAGAACTCATGTTGAGGATTCAATGAAATTTCCATTAAACTTTACCTTAGGTTATTATCAATAGCTAACTAATTTAATTACTTATTAATATTGTGGTATACTGTGCAGTAAACCACTTAAAGTTATGTAATGACTCTTTCTTATGCATAATGAATAATTAGTAGATAATTATCTCAATATTGTACAATACAATGATTAATGTATTTAGTGGTGACTGAAATGAAAGGATTTTAAGGCACATGTATTAAATACTGTTATTCAGCAGGTAACTTATACCTGCTATACCATCTTTATTCTTAATAGAGAGTGGACACAGATTTAAATGGGGCTAATCCCATAAGCCACAAATAACTCCACAAATGCTACCCAAATGTTAATGCAGTCCATTGACCTTACTGGATAGTGGGATATGTGGAGAAGCCAGGCATTATGTGAGTCGAATGGCTGAGCGGTTAGCAGGGGTGCCGCAAGCTATAGCCATATATCGGCATTGGTTCGAACAACACGCTCGCCTATGGTTCTGGTGGTAGAACAAGTCTTCTCGGATAAGGACTATAAACCGTAGGCTTAGTGTATACAATGGCTCGTGTGCACTATAAAGAACCCAGTATATCCTTCGAGACGAGTAGGGGGATACCCCGGTGTACTGAAATAGACAGCCCCTGTCGTGGACGACGAGAGAAGAAAGTCATCGATCGAGTTCCTAGTCCGCATATCAAGCGTCCTGAGCATCTTACATTAGATGGATATGTGCGCTATATAAAACTACACTATTATTATGTAGCTTGGAACTGCTTCTGATTTATAAAATCATAACTTGCATATCTGCAGCTCATCATCATTATTTATATAGTTTCTTTATGTAGATAAACTAGGTGCAGTTCATTTAATTAAGTATTTCTTTGCCTTTTTATTTTTCATTTTAAATATTTCCTTTAACTTAAGTTATTCATGTCCAGGGAATGGCTACCCTGTTTTCACAAATTGTGTTTTACATATTATTAAGTTTGAAAGGGGAGATTGTTTTTGATTCATTCTAATCTTATCGTCGTTTTTGTGCTCTTTAGATTTCGTTTTAATGATTTGGATTTTTTGATGTGATGTGTGCCGCTGTTAGAAAAGCGTATTATTAGTAGCATACAGAATTGGTAATGTTTACAACCTAATTTTTATCATTATTTATAATTTCAGTCTTAAAAATATAAGTACATCATCTTGATAATATTAATTTCATTATAATATAAATAATATTTATTTTGAATCATTTGTTCAGGAGTTTTTAATAAGGCTGTTTTTTTTAAATATTAATGTACTGAAAATATCATACAAAATATACAGATGGAAAATGGAAAGTAATAAAAGGCAACAAAATATAATTAAATGAGAATCAAGAAACACTTCAAACAAAAAAAAAATATTATACTAAATTTATTTAATGTAAAAAAAGCCTTCCATCTGGCCTTAGTGAAGCTAACTGTGTAGTGTAGTGTACTTATTTTGTGCCTATTCATTCAATTATTACCCAGTTGTATCAACAATGTGTACACAATATAAACATCAATAAACTTCTGAGCTGTCCAAAGGGCATACTGCGGTCACCGTCCAGCTAATAGCTGACCATGAGGATATCAGTATAACACAGTGTTAATTAATTAGTTCCATATTGTCAGTTATTGTTAATTATTACAAGAAGGTTTAAAATGAATTACTAAACATAATATCATTGATGATGACAATATTGATAAAACTATATTTAACAGAATTAAACAGATTAACTGCCAGTGCTTTGATGATCTTATATACAAGTTCGAAAAACAAGGTATAAAAATGTGTTGCCTATAGTATACTATATACATCTGTTTTTATTAAAACCCAGTGATAGGTTTCATGATTAAATCTATCAGAAATTTTACTTTTAATATCAGCTGTATTGTATTTGAAATCATAACATTTTTAGTTTAGACAAATAACTCGGCAAACATTTTAGGATACATCCTTCAAAGTAGTAAAATCTAAACATCCTATTTGATTATCTATGAGTTATTGTCATGATTGACATCACATTTTTGACTTCAGTCAGAGTACCATCTCTTGACCCTTGATATCTCAGAACATGTCTGAGGCCTGTAGTTATACTTAAAGGTAGGTACTGTAGATATAACTACAGTAGTTTGACAGGCTTCAGTAGGTCACCGCATGGATGTGTGATAAGTCTTCATCATCCTCCCCTAGGCTGGGTATCAATATCAACGAAGCAGACATTCTTTAATCATAAGGATACGAAGGGGGCTTCGGATTAGTAGATATTGTGACAGCCATGATGTAAGATGGCATCCTAGGTCACAATAAAACAAAGTAACCCTTGTATTTTGTAATTGTCTACTGAAGGGAACCCTGGTGAGATCTAACCCTTGAAAATGTGAAGAAACAAATCATTATTTGAAAGTCAAGTGTGCTCAGAGCATGTTGCATTAAAAAATGAGTAAGGCCCTATAAAAAATATTATTCCTATCTGGGCAGGAAAAGGGAGGGAGGCTTTTTTTTAATAAATTTTTTATTTTGCTAAAGCCAAATATCACCCTTGGATTGTTTGCTGGTGCATTGATATTCAAAGTAAAACATGATTTAGATAATGCAAACAATATCTACTAACTATTTAATAAAATAAATGAAAAAAATAAATAAATAAAATTATTTAAAAAAAACAATTTTTCCAAAAAAATTTTTTTTTCCCAGTACCATAGAAGGCATGCGCACGAGGGGGATAAACTAATAATTTTTTTTATTGGGCCTTATGCTGTAGCTATCAGAAATTGTTTACCTGCTGATCCCAAGATCCCAAAATCAAATCCTGTGAAAAATCGACTTTTATCAGCTTAATTGCACTACAAATCTAGGGGTCTCAGGTCTCCCGGAAGTCGCAGGAGTTTCCTGGAAATCGGGAGGGCCTCCCACACTCCCGCATACAAGCATGAATCTCCCGGAAAATAACCCATCTCCCTGCAAGTTTATAATATTTTCATGTTTTTATTTACTATTTAATTATTAATTTTCTCACAGAAGTCAGTGCCGATGAGTATCACCATGCACAGCAAAATAAAATTAAATATGTTAAAAATTAAAATTATGTTAAAATTAAACATGTTAAAAATTAAAATTATGTTAAAATTAAATATGTTATGGAAGATCATTAAAACTAGATCTCATGGAAGGGATCCAGCAGCAAATCCCTGCTACTAATCCCACTACTAATCCTTCATAACAGAAGCAAACATAGTATTTAGTATAAAAATTTATAAAAATCTTGGTGTCTACTTCGTGAATACTTACCTGGATAAACCGACTAATTGCCTATTCTTTCTCCCTCGACAGTTGACTCCTGGCGCCAAGCACAAGCGGCCCCGCAACCATGCAACTTCCTCATGCATGGTTGCGGGGCCGCTTGTTCTTGCCGCCAGGAGTCGACTGTCCTATTATTTTCGAGGGGTGTTTCTCGAGGGAGAAAGAATAGGCAATTAGTCGGTTTATCCAGGTAAGTATCCACTTATAGACTACCAACATCACCATTGATTTGTGTAATTTTCACAATGTATTAGACCAAATAAAATTCCTTGTTAGTTTCACATCTAGGAAATCGAAATTATTTTTTGATGAGGGCATTTACTATTTTCTATTTACTATCCTAGAGTAGTGGTAAACAGGTTAGTACTGTATATAACAAAAATTAAAAGGAGTATAAATATGTATTCTGCCATATATTTTTTCACTTCTTAAGGCCAACTCAGACAGCATCGGCCGATGCAGCCCGACCCAATTTATCGTCGGGAACAGTCTTAAGCCGTTGTGAGAATTAAACATGTTTAATATTCCATGACGCGACTGCCCCCGACGCAAACCATCGCGTCTGCGTTTAACTCACACAGACCCGACGTGACAACAAATCGCGTCGGGCTGCGTTGTACGATGCTGAGTTGGCCTCTACAGTAGACTTTGACAACAATCTTTCAGATGTCATTATTTGTATTTTCCATGGAATATTATTATTTTTTTTAAATTAGCAAATATTAAAATGTTTTTATGAGGCTCCAAAATTTGATGAGGGTGGGACCTGAAACTAGCATTTAATTTTTATTTGGTTTATTGTTACAATTTGGATGTAGCATGTCGAAAGTGTTCATTTCCTTTGCCTGTGTTGTAGGTATGGCGCTTTCATGTCTGTCGCTTTCATGTCTGTTGTGTAATCAATTCTAAGACCCTCAACTGACCTCAGAAAGGAGCTTTCAAATAATCACACTTGGTTGCATTTTTTCACGTGTGTAGATTACTATTGAATTTTCCCACCAATCCAAGTGCTAAAGAGTGATAAATTCTTCAGTTGTTATGTCAAATTTAGGTCAGAAACTCTTAAGATGATAAATAATAGACCTGTGTTCAGTATGATTAATATCATAAACAGTGTTTATTGTACGCTGTGTCTTCCTATTTAGCAATTTGTTGTGTAAGTTATATTATGTTGGAAGGCAAGCATTTGTGAACCACTTTTTTTTTTTATAAGAACACATTTTATAAGAACACTGATGTAGAAATTACTTAAAAATTAAGAACAAAATAAGAAAAAATTGAGGCTGAGGTAAAATATCAAATGAGGTTTTATATTTAAAACCAACACATCCTAAACTGTAACTTACTGTATAGAAGGTTTGACTATCTTTTTATATTTCTGAATTGAACGTACTATTTATTTTGTCTATTGGATCATTCAACACAAATTTATTTTTTACCATGTTGTTAAAATGACAATAAAAGAGTATCATATCGTATTATATCGGAATACCCTCTATAGTACAATACAGTAATATACTGTAATCTGTACAATAATATTTCTGTATGTTTGTGAACTGTAAAAATAAGAACAAAATAAGAAGATTTTGAGCCTGAAATCGGCAAAAAAATAAGAACACCGACACTGAGCCTGGGCAAAATTTTGCTGGTTCTTATAAAAATAAAAAAAAAGAAGAAAGTATTCCATCAAACCTGATAAATATTTACTGTAGAACTTTCCTAAAAATACATTATTTACCATGGCAACCATTTACATTGGAATTAAGGATGTTACTGTCATTAACATCAGGTTTTTTGTGGTGCACTCTTCATACTTTGATCCTCTTGAAATCATGTTTGTCTTGGTCTTGACGTCATCCTATGACAGAACGACACAAACATCTGTAAGAGTTCAAGTAAGTCTCATCATAATTTCTTTCCCAAACAATTTGACACATTGAAATTTGGGTCTTTGTAATCACCATTTTTCTCAGTAGGTCATTGGTTGATGTGCCCTCAAATTAAGTACCTACTACTGTGATGCTGCTTTACATAGGACATTAGTATACTGTACAGCATTCCAACTCTCATTCTGATCATGACGCATGCCTAACCATGGTCATTATGACATCACATAATGACCATATATGGGCACATCATGACTATATATGGACATATGGGAAATATTTCATAGGATTTGAACCTTTGACCCAGGGTTAGAAGTGGGATTAATTCTGTGTGAACATACCAAGGATAATAGGATAATCCATGAAAATCCAGACTTACTTCCAGTGGGAATCTTCTGGTGGGGATTGAGCAGCACACCAAGAGACAATCCCCTACTCTTTTACGAAGAGTATATTCAATAATAATAAATAATAATTGATGGATTATAATGCAAATAAATGAGGTATCTATGCATAGAGGCTTTTTCGCATGATGCGCTCTACAAATCCAACTATTATTATTATTATATTACTTGACAATAGGTTAAAGCAGACAACAACAAAAAAAATAGCTAAATAAAAAGCACTGAAAAAACCCCCCCAAAAAATACCAAGCTACTGTTGCACCCAATCTGAAATATGGAGTTACTTTACAGTAATCATAGCCAATACTGTAGCTCTGCATTTTAAAATCCACCTGTATTAAAGTGAAATTAATGGAAAATGCCATGATAATTCCTTGCAGATCAGGCTCTTAATGTCGAGGACAGAGATTTGAATCCTTTGCTATCCAATTTGCTTGAGCCCTTGACCAAGGCTTTTTACCTCTGTTTTCTCATTCATCCCCTCCCCAGGATTATAAAGTGGCATTGAAAGCTAATTTTGTATATTGCAGGATAAGATATGCCCCTTGTAACCAAAAAGCATTTTTTTTTTTGTGGTTTGCACATTATTATAGATTTCCACTGTACTGTAGTAATGCCTTACTTATAGGTCTAGTAGTGTTATGTACTAAGTGTCCCAAGTTGGAAGAATTCATTTCTGGAAGATCTGTTGATCAGGGGCGGATCTAGAAATGTCCGAACCGGGGGCCGAAAAGTGGGGAAGATTGATTTAACATCACCCTATGGGGTCCGGGGGCATATCCCTGCGAAATGGTTGTTTTCTAGAAGCCGGAAAATAATCTCTGAGGCTTTTTTGGGCGATCAATTTTTTCTTTACCTTCTTTTTTTTTCTTCTCCTAAGTCCGCCCCTATTTATTGTAGCATGCTAATTTTCTTCTGCTGCTTATTGTGATACCAATCAACACTGATTTCCATGAGACAAATGCTAATTAAGGGGTAATACATTAGTAAAACATGCAGATTTTAATTATGAAGATGGGTTATTTTCTTGTCTGAGTGAGGGAGACCGTCCTGATTTCTGAGAGACTTGTGGAGACTTGGAACCCATGATGTACTTTACTTCAGTACCACATAAGGTGGACACCCTATGTTTGATAGATGGTGGTACACAGTAAATATATCCATGGTGGTAGTATGGTACAGTCGACATACAAGCTTATAGTTGAACACTTAGGCTATGTTCACACACACGGTGTAAGGCTGGCTTAAGCCTGGCGTAGCGTACGCCTTTGTGTGTGAACTAGGCAGTGGCGTTGTTAAAGCCACTCACTACGCCACGTCCTTGGCGTTATTAACGCTACCTGCAGACCCCAGATTAGCTAACGCCACTGAGCTAACGCCAGTGATAGTGTAGTGGGTCAAGTGTGTTATTCATTTAGATGGTTGCATGTTCTTTATTAATTTTTGTTTATGTAAGATAACTTGCCTTAATTCTGATGATTGGTAATAATGATTTTGAAGTAATAGTTGAAATACTAGTATACCAAAGTATTGAACTTGAAGTTTCCCCAGTATGCAAATTTTGAAGCCATAACTGCATCCAACACATTTGAGGTTACTCAGTACTCATTTAAAATAGTTTTACAAATTAAGTGTATGCTTAACACTGGCAGTGTGTCTCAGCTAGCTATAAAAGTGTCAATGCTTTTATTTTGCTAGAAATAGAAGTATTTTGCAATAAGTCTTTTCTTATAATGTCAATCTTTAGCTACACTCTTTTTCATATGCCTGTGAGTAAATGTATCCAAAGTTAAGTGGTTGTTTGGTTTAGATATGCTAATCCTCATTAGTTATATTGATCCCTGGAGCTCAATACTCAGTTTCTGTTCAGTCTTTGTCAGCATCAGTCTTTCATATTAATTACTTCCATGTAACATGCAGGAATAAGTCAAGTTTGTAGCAAAAGCTGAAGTGATGCGTTCTGGACATTCTTATCTTTGGTTACGATGCAATCACTTCTCACTTCGTATATTTCTGAATTATTGATTTCACCACTTTGACATTTTGATTGTTTATACAGTACCTTTTCACCTTCTCTTCTGAAAGCATCAGGAGCCAACACATTCTCAGAGTGATTCAAGGTTTAATTGGCTATCCATAATTTTCAACATTTTCAAAGCAGTATGAAACATACTCTTTTCTGTGACTCCCTTCTTCCCCCTAAAAGAGTGTACAATAAAATTGTATCATTTTGAAATCATCATTTTGTCTTTTACATAAATAAGAGTACTTAGTCAGTTGCAGATCCAGGAGTCTCAAAATAAAAAATAAAAAAATTTTCTCTTTAAATTTTGAAAAATTTAAGGGGCCCAGGCCGACTGGGCTCCCCCTTGAATCCGCCACTGCTTATGCCAACACTTTCAACCCGCTTCCCCTATATGTTTTGTACCCTTTGAAATGTTTAAAATTATGGATGACCCCTTACTGACATTATACTAACATGTATTATATATAGTCACAACTATTAAAAATAAGGCACAGATAAAGATTTGTTGGTTTCTATTTTTTTCTCATTTGACATTTTACCTCAGCCTCAATTTGTTTTTATTTTATTGATTTTTTTTAAAGCCATTTCAGCCTCTGTTTTTATTTTTAAAAAAACAAACAAAAAAACAAGTGTATCCATCGATACGAGCGAGAACAAGGATGTAGTGCACTGTGTTTGTTGTTTATAAAGTGAAGAATTGGAACAGCCAAACCCCAAAGCATTATTTACTTTAAAATACTCACAGGGGAGTTGTAAACAATATAGGCCTTGTTATGTTATCAGAACACCCTTACAATAGTCTAACAAATTTCTTTGTTTATTAATGCGTCATAGTTTATCGAAATCACAAAAACGTGACAGTTACTGACACTTGTCTGTAGAAAAATTGTTGAGTGGGTGCAGTTTTTTTCACAGCTGATCTATGTCAGTCATTCAGATTTCAATAAGGGTTTATATTAGCTTAAAGCACTATTATTGTTGCAATATATCTTAAGTTGATTTAACCAACAGTGGACTGGTTGTTGACTTTAACTTAATTTTTATAATCTTAAGGCCTATATACATATATATACTTTTATAGGACTTTATTCGTTGAAAAGCTACAGGGTAGCCTACAATGTTCCATCATGTCCTTATTTAAACACTGTTTATGTACCTTTGATGATTTATATTATATATGTATATAAAATGTAAATGCAATGAGAAAACTCTATCTGTACAATCGTTGAAAGTTGACTTGTGGAACACAAATTTATTAAGTGATAACAAAATCAAATGGATATTTCGATAGCTCCTGCTATCTTTATCAACGTTAAAGTTATCAACTTAATAAGTTATCGCTTAATAAATTTGTGTTCCGCAAGTCAACTTTCATTGATTGTACACAGTTTTTTCATTGCTTTTACATTTTATTTCATTTGGAGCATACATACAAACCCACTCTTCAATATATATATTTACTTCCTTTATTCGGCTCTTAAGGGGAAACTCTTTTGCCTATGATTTTTATCGTCGTTTTAGTTTCCCCTTAGCAATACTACTTTCTCCTTAAGGTACTGTTTTTAACCCTCTTCATTGTTTTAGTATCCCCCTATGGATACTTCTAAGCTCCTATATATATATTTTATATATACTGTACATAAAATACATAATACTTACACAAGGAGCCTATATATAGCCTAGTATATAAAGTAGTCCTGTGGACGAGACGGAAGTACGTTTTAAAGCCTTAATTCCGTAACTCTCTTTAAAACACGTAGCCTCTCTCCCACTAGGGGTTTTTTCAGCATACGAGTTACAAGAGAATGCCGAGTTGCTAACTCGGCAAAAACTCGTAGGACGATTCGGAAAGCTC